>NC_061795.1:16725462-17025462 GCF_021462225.1 Girardinichthys multiradiatus
ACAGATGGCCTACAGCGGGGAGGGAAGAGAGGAACAAACACCGCTGACATTCACCACAGGACTGCGTATTATATGATGCAAGCAAATGATCTGTCCTGTTACAATTTGAAAATCTTTACTGGCTTTTAGACTTTTATATTTTTTTGTTTTTATTATTAAGTTGACATATGAGGCCAAATGATGTAATCTGCATATTAGAGCTGCGCAATATAAAGAATAAATTGTTTCAATATCACTGTTTGCAAAATGGCAACCACAACGGCCTGCTTGGATGCAATATTTGGTAGGATACAGTATTTTAAAAGCCGTGTAAGAAAAATTCTGCATGCTAGTAAGATTTTTGGCCTGTTTGGAAACACTTTGACTGCCCTAGATCCCCAAACTGGATTTATATTTGTAGTGGCCGAGATGTTAAAGCTTAAAAAGAGTGGTGGGGACATTGTGAAGACGGAAAACAGTGAAGAAAGGTGGGCTAATAATTATTAATGCCATCATCTTAATACTCCACAGTGTCTCAATTACATGTTTTTTCTGATATGGTGCCGCCCTACCTTCTGCAACACATCCAGAGCAGTAAGTACAGCTTCCTGCAAGCTAGTGAGCGTGGCCTCTGTGTAGGAAGGCAGGATGAAAGGCGAGGCGTCGCTGCTGATTGGCACGGACACGGCCCCGTGGAGAATGACTCCAAGCTTTTTCAGATCGTCCATGCTGAAGTTAGCTTTGATGTGCTGGTAGAGTGCTGGGAAAATCTGGATTAATGCTGTGAGGAACGGCTGGCTTGGGATGAAGGCGAGCTTTTCCGCCGGGCCACAGGGGGGCCTCGTGCTTTCCGTTCCTGTTCGATACCATGTGTTCCATGCAGACCACCACAATGCCGAGTCCTCCAACGCCGACTCCTCCCCGGGTGGCGGCGCCTGCAACTCGGCCCCGTTGTACCTCGTCAGCCTTTCGACTAGTGAATCTGAGCGCACCAGGGGTCTGCCTGGACCGGAGGCAGAGAGCGGATCAATGAGGACGGGGGGGACGCCCATGGCGGCGAGCGCGTCCCCTGCTTTGTCTGAGTCTTTGACAGGTGTGACGATCTGCAGGATTTCTTGAAAGCTCTTTAGAGCAGCCAGAGAGACCTCATTGTTTTTGCTGAGAGCAGCTGACTGGATGTGGTTCAGCAGCACCTCCCAGGCCTCGAAGAAATCCCCTGCAGAAACAAAATGATCAGCACCAACCGGAAGTGGTTATGATTACTAGCGCTTTAATATGTAACCTTTATAGCCTGCTGGCTGAGTATCACATTACATCTGTCGCAGGCTCACCTAACTGCTGGAGGAGATACCGCCTCGTGTTGAAAATGCGAGCCACCCCAGCTAGCGTCAGCACCCACGTCTCCGCCCACTGCTTCTCAGCGGTGTCGCGAGAGTGGTGGATGAGAATGTTTCCTCCACCAGACTCAATCTTCTCCTTGTCTGCTGTCGTGGACGATGTCCTCACGCAGTCCAACAGCTGGAACAAAACCTGCAATACCCAGAAAAGTTAACAAGAGGGATGTAATAAAAGATCACTGGTTGAGAAAGACAATACACACACACACTGTCTTCCAAAATATCCAAACACAAACTTCAATTTGTTTTACTGAGATTGTACATAGTAGATCAACATAGAGTTGCGCATGATGGAGTAGAGCAAGAAAAGACACGTGGCTTTCAAAATATTTAAAAGTGTGGCCTGCATTTGTGTTTAACGGTCTTTACTCTGATACTCCCAAATAAAACCATTGCAACCAACTGCATTCAGAAGTTAGCCAAATAGTAAGTCGGGTGCACCTGTGTGTAGTTTAATTGAAGTATAAAAATAAATGTTCTTTCAAGGTTTGTTAGAAAGCAGCCTGATGAGGGTCTTGTACACAGAAGGCAGATAAAAGAAAAATCTGTATAGACAAAATCTCACAAATCATGTCCTACATGCGAAACATGAAGGCCTTGATCTTCAAAGATCCCAAAAAGGGGGCGCTACATTGGTTGTTCCAAAAAATAATTGCACGTGCAATAAGTGGACGTGTTGCGTGCGATTTTCAAAGATTGCGTGTGCAACAGATAACAGGTGCAAAAGAGGTGCAGACTGCCCTATTTAAATGATTAAATTAAGTGGCTGGCTGCTACTGCCCCCATTGGAACAAGAGCGAACAAAAGCTGGGTTACTTGATGACATGTAGAGGTTGTTGCGCTGCATCATTATAAATGATCCAGTTGTTGATTTTCTGTTCTGTTCTGTTCCGTTCTGCTTCTGCTTTCCTGGACTGTTACAGTTAATTAACTTTTCTCGTCGCTATTCACAGCAGCAGGTTTGTCATCTCAGCCTCTGCCCGGACGAGATCATTTCCCTCATCTGTTCATTTGCGCAGAGCACTTCTGAGTGCGTGATGGCGCATGCAGAAGGTTGACTTTGAAGTTGTTCTGTGAGCAGATGCTTTATGTTTGGGGTCCGGAGGGACCCACTGAGGCAAAGACTATATTCAGCTTTAACTTTAATAAAAATGTTGGATTACAGGCTACTGCGCAGGAGGGCAGAGCTGTGTCCAGAGTATCGCGCCCTCTCCCATTGGTGTGCACACAGGGAAGCTGGTCTAAGCAGACAGCACCATCGGAGCAGGCACACCTTTTTAACTGTGTTGCTGGATGTAACTCGCAACAAATCGGCCAATCAATATTAATATAAAAGACAAACATGTCTGTCAGTTAATTTATTAGAAGTTTGTCTCCCATGAACTTTTAATAATTTTTGGAGACTCGCCGTGTTCGTTATGTTTTCAGAGTATATGTTTGAAGAGTTTGGAGTTTATCATAAACAGCCACAATATTTAAGCCTAAAAGTTAATTTTAGCAACATAAATATAGTTTGTTGTAGGAGTTGGCTATCTGTATATTATAGCTTTGTTAATTTTAAAACATAACATCACTGTCCTGCAAAGACTTTAATTTGAACATTTATGTACATGAAAATAAATTATTGTCCAATGATTTTACTGAATTAGTTTGTTTTGCCAATATTTTAACAATATACATGTTTGATTGTTTAAATTGTTTTTGGTGACACAAAAATATTTTTCAATGTATAAACCAACCACTGGCATATGCAGACATTTAGAAAACAAACTGATCCAGCTCCAGCTGCTCTGCCATGACACAATGTTACTGTCAATAATTTGTTTTGTTTAGTGGTTATCTTTTTCACCACATGGAATAGGCCGCCTTCAAATGGTGATTTTTCACCTGCTAAAAAGTGATTTTAGCTTCCAGTTTGCAATGAAGGATTTAATCTGCCTTACAATGACTTTATTTAATTCCTGTTTATTATATTATCAACATCACAGCAGTGGGTCCTTTAGATGATGTGCAATTACAGTTATACTGGCTGTGCGCTTCGTCAGTTATGTGCGCGCTTCGCCATGATCAGGTTTGTGTTTCAGCAGCAGCAGATCTCACTGATAGCAAGGAGCGCCGAAATGATCCAAACACAAGAAGAAAGGGTTGCAAGGAGTTTTATCGTAGAAGATATATCATGGCTTCTGTTTGTGATTGGCTCCAAATCAAACCTTAGATAATGCTACATAGAATCCTCTATTCTCATCTATTTTTATTTTTGACAACTCAAATCTGTTGACACGTGTACAGAAGATTCTCTCTCTGTCGGTCCTTCAAACTATGCCTACAGCTGTCTAAAGTGACAGCAGACATCTTTGCATCCCAGTTAATATCGGCATTTCAAACATGCTAAATCTAGATGCAAAAACAGCACCACAATCCGTCTCCGGTTTGATAAATCACGTTGCGGGTGGTAAAGGATTATATTTGCATATACCCCTTCCCATATATTTGCACATTTCTGTCATTATCATATGTTCTGCATATTCAAGAAGGCAAATACGCTACAAACTTTGCACCTACTGTTCTGCTAATTTTACACACAATCGAATCAGCACCTGGGTTGTAAACAGGTTGCCGTGTGGTTTCTGTACACGTTATGAAGTTGTGGAAAACTAACATCCCAACCCCAAGGTGAAACATTGTGGTGACGTCATCATTCTGTGGGCATGCTTTACTACAGCAAGGACAGGAAAACTGGTCAGTTAGGAGGATGACGGAGGTGTCGAACTCCAGTCCTCGACGGCTGGTGTCCTGTAACCTTTACTTGCATCTTCAATTCCAACACACCTGAATCAAATGATAAGGTGATCAGCAGGTGTGCTGGAGCAGCGACACATCGATAAGATGCAGGACACTGGTCCTTAGGCACTGCAGTTTAAGACTGTGAAAGACTTGACACTGGGGCATGTGGTAAATATACAGGTGATGGTTTAAGTCAAAGTATATCCATGAGTTATCCATGAGAGGTCCAGTCAAAGTCCTGACCTAAATCCAGTCAAGAATTTGTGGCAAGACTGGAAATATGTCTTCCCAGATAATTTCTGCCCAATCTCACTGAGCTTGAACTATTATGAAAGGAAGGATGGGCGAGTCTTTTACTTAACTTCAAAATGATCCATGCCTGTGGGTCGGTCTATCATGTAAAATCCAATTAAAGTACAATAAAGCTTGTTGTTGTGACGTGACTACATGTAAACAAGTTCAATGAATACTTTTGCAGGGCACCATGTTCTGGATTTTACAGCAATACTTTTCAAAGCAGCAAATGTGGATGGCCTGAAGCGGTGAAATTCAAACGATCAAAACAAAACCTAGCATGCTACCTTCCAGACCACGATATGCCACGTTGGCTGCTGCAGCAGGGTCCCGTGTGCAGCGATGGTGGAGAACAGCGTCTGCCCTGCACTTTTGCGCACAGCAGGCCGCGGGTCGACGCACAGCTCGCCCAGCTTGGCGTACAGGCACAGCCAGAGGCAGTCGAAGGGAGGGGCGGGGTGGAATGGTCTGTTCAGGGTTTCTCCTTTCTCCTGAGCCTGCTTCTGTAGAGCTTCCTCCTCTCTCTCCAGCTCCTGGGTGATGGCCTCGCCTCTTTGGAAGAAGTAGTCGGAAATGTTCCACTGTGGGTGAAAATGAAGTAGGAAAAAAGCTAGTAGGGGTAAAAACTGGAAAGGAATGCATGTAAGGAACTTCAGGTGGTTGATCTCCTTTTTCATGTTCTCTTGACAGCTCATGACCCCCTCTGATACAAAATCTATAATCCATGATAAGCTGAAGTGGATCATTCACTGCCTGTGAGTGCAGGAAATGATGAGGAAGCTCACCAGCAGGCCGATGGAGGTAAGGCTAATGTTGAGCTCCTGGTTCTGAAGGCCAAAGCTGCCAGCTACATCCACCACAATCTGAAGGCAGGTGCAAGGCATCGTGGGGAGGAAGTCAGTCACCACCAACTGTAGGCACTGGAAGGCTGTTCGGATCAATGATTCCCTGAAAAAGAACAGGAATCAAAAGTTTGTTTGTGTACAACATCAGCAAACAATATCAAAAATGATTCTAATATGACCTCTTACCCTTGATCATTGCGAATGGCTCCAATAACGCCCAGCACGAGGGGCCAGCTGGGCCCCAGGCCGTCGCCCTGGCTCTGCAGGATCTGCAGGACACACTCCAGCTGTTTCTGCCGAATGTCGGCATGCAACACGTTGGACAACTCCTTCAGGGGGTTCAGCAGCAGCAGCTGCAGCCGCTTGGGGATGAGGAGGGGAAGCACATGACTGGTTTATTCTGAGAAATACTCCAAAACTGCTTTAGTTTTGTATATTCTGCAATTTAAGTCACAGAATTCAAGTTACTGCAAATTCATATGAAAAACTCATCTTCACAATATTTGTTACATGCAGAGGGGCAGGAGGGCATTAGACCAGGGCAAGAAAAGGGGATAACATGGGCACATACAAGTAACATACAGGATGGCCTTGTCAGACAGATTCATTTTATATACAACACTTCATAATTATTGGATTCACTGGTAAAGACGTGTAAAAGGGTTTTTGTGATCTACACGTCTTCTTTATGCCTCGCAATTATCTGGATGCTCCCGGCTCAGAACGGAGGCTTCCACCAACACTACCTTTGGTTTTTCAAAGGGGCGTGGCTTACAAATAGATAAGTTTCCGTTTTACAGATCTAATTTTTATTTTTGCAGCTCTGTTAACCTGCCCTGCTTCAGATGTGCTCTGTGGTATCACCTGTATCTGTCTCAGTAAGGGAGAGGTCACAAAGTGTGACTGCGGAGAACGACGGTGACATTTCTTATCTCATGTGCAGCAACTGGCAGACACATACCTGTCATGGTTACTATGTGACGGGAGATTTTCTAAATGTCAGCATCACAAACAGCCATTTTGAGGGACAAAAGCAGAAAATACAACTTGTTTTCCATTAAAAATGTGCAGTTGTGCAGCTTTGGAAATGGGGTGGTTTTGTTTCTCCACATTTTTTAGTATAAAAAGAGCGGCTTTTGAGTGTCTGAACAGACCTACCTGATTTTGTGCCAGTGGAGGGTCATGTTTATAGGTAAGCCCAGCTTTGATTAGTGCCGTCAGTGCCTCGGCTCCCCACTCTCTCATCCTGGAGTTTGGGTGCTGGCAGACCTACAAAAGACATGAAAACACCAGGCGCATGAGTAAAAAGACAACCTGTGACTGCAGATTATCTTGTTACAGACAGGCCAACATTGGGAGTATGGATACACATGGAGAGGCCTGGATAAGCAGAAGAGAAACATACATTGGTGATTTTAACCTTTGTAATTGGAAAAATGAACACAATGCTTTTAATGAGTTTAAATTCAGAATCCAGATGATCCATGTGTATCATTTTGTGTCCACATAAAGCATAAAACAGTTGGTTTGATAAATAAAACATAAAACATCTGAATCACATTCTGCATTTGGAAAACAACACGGTAACATGGTCAAAGTAGGAACTTTAACATAGTTTCTTAAAACTATGAAAGCACTGAATTTGAATAAGCGCGCAGGGAAAGATTTCACGGAGGAAGACTTTGAAGGTGCAGCTTTAGATTCGTGTTGTGTGATAAATCAGAGGTTAACAGAGCAAACACACTGTGGACACATTCTGCCATTCAGCGCTGACTCAGATCTAACATGTTTATGTCAGACAGACAGAGAGAGAGACATTGGCATGAGGAGAAAACAGATGAGAAAAAGAGGGTTTTTAGATTCTGAGCTTACCTTCTGCAAAACAAACACGTGTGCAAAAGAGAGGGGAGATAAGGAAAATGTAAAGAAACCCTTCAAACACTGATACAGATGTCCAAATGTAGAAATTTCTCATAAAAATGTTCAATATGGATACGTCTCATACAGTACCTGCCACAGCGTCAGACTAATTATTCACACCTCCTGAACTTTTGTATCTTTTGTCATCGTACTACCATAAACTTTAATGCAGTTTATTGGGACTTTATGTGACAGATCAACACACATTGTACTCATCCAGCCCGAGTCAATGCAATACTCCCTGAGAACAACCTACTCCCTCAGCTAAAGTTACCAGTCTTCTCGGGTGGGTCTATCGGCTGCATTTGCATTCAGCCTCCTGAGTCATACTTTAAAAAATCTGCTTTCGCTGCAGCTCCAAATCTTATGTGATCTACAAAACAGCTCAGACTCAGTCAGAATGGATGCAGACTGTTTTTTTAAGTCTTACCAAAGATTTTCATCTGGATTTAGGTCTGGACTTTGACTGGGCCATTTTGACACATAAATGAGCTTTGATCTAAACCTTTTCGTTGTATTTCCGACTCTACCAGCTGCTTTCTTGCTGGATGGTGAACCTTCCTGCCTTGTCTCAAGTGAAAAAAAAAAGTGAAAAAAAAAAGGTTTAAATTGAATGATTACCGATATGAAAATGTGGGCCGATATTGTATTCGATATTAATTAGTTCACATTGCTCTTATGGCCAATAACAAATATTTGCAGATATTATATATACTGTATACCCCTACCATTTCAACAGTGTGAAAAAAAAAAAGATGGAAATAAATATTATTTTTTTAATATCGGCCCAGTTTTACTTATCGGACCGATACGGATACATTAAGAAATGACCAACATCAGCCGATACCGATGTTGATGCTGATATATCGTGCGGACACTACACCTCATTTAAAATAAACAGTAACTCAGCTTTCTGCTCCTGCTGAAGCATCAGGTTTTTCTATCCATTTGTACAATTATTCCATAAAATAATTGCATTTTATCTGGCACATTTATTGGGCAAAAAAACATTTCAGCACAATACATCTATCGGATTTATTTTTTTTATATTTGTAAGAACTGCTTCCTACCATATCTCGACTTATATTGACTCTCAGCAGCAAGTGGGTTGTATCTGTAAAGGTTACCTCTAACAGGTGTCCTGTCAGGGGTCTCCACAGGATCTCAATGCGGTCCATGTTGACGAGGCCAGTTTCCAACAACTTTGCAACAGCGAACAGAGATGGTTCCTGAACAATGACCAGAAAACAAGATGTCATAAATCATAGACATAACCTGTACTTAGATGCAAGTTACTGCATTTTTAACCAATGCAAATCCAAGAAGAGAGAATACTGGTGAACATTTGTTACCTTGTTATTTCCATAAGCCATTTCCATGGCCTCCAAGGAGAGGGAACAAAGTGCATTGATCAAGTGATGCAAAGACACGTCATCCAGGTACCTAAAATCACACAAATGATAGAAATATTAGCATTACTTTACATTATGACATCGGCCACAGTTCCTAATAGAAAAAAACCTGCAATGAAGAGAAAATTAAGGGGACACCCCATATCTGATACAGGATGAGTGTGATCTTCTGAGCCTCTAGAGGCAATGAGGATTAAGAATAAAAGGAAAACTGTAACTAATGAAGAACAGGCTAAACAGCTAAAAAAAAAACACAATCAACACATCATAATATTAAGTTTGATTAAGTTAGCCTTGAACTTTCTATAAAAAAAAAAAATTCTTACTGGGAGCTTTCGAACAGTCTGGACAGGATGTTGGAGATGACGGGCAGATCTGTCATGACTGCTGTGGTCAGCACCTGTTTAGATTCATTCAGTTAGCACCTCATCGTTCACCAAAAAACTAGCAGAAAAGGTTACAACACATGCAAAGACGACCTCCATGGCCGGAACCAGAATAGTTTTCTAGGATCTATAGAGGCGTGTGTCCAGTATAAATGTTTTTCCACCAAAAGAACTCTCATTCTTGAACCGGTTCGTTCACGTGCCTTCGAATTTTGGTGCTAAACAAAGCACCATTTCCATCACTTCTGCAAAGCAAGCATAAGTCATCAACAGAGCAGCTGCAGCACGTCTGCTTAATTCAAACTTAAAATCAATGAATGACCAACAATCACATACATGAATAAAATGAGCTAATTTAGTGGAAAAAAAATCATAATTAAATACATAAAGTTTAAGGACTTTGGAGGATAGTAACATTGTCATCAAAGCAATTTTGGGGGATTTGTTGTGGATTCCATAACAGATTTTACTTCTTCTGACCCTAAAATGATTTTAACCCTGTTTCTGAGTGTAGCCTCTGTGAAATAATCGCAAGTA
The DNA here is from genome assembly GCF_021462225.1 of Girardinichthys multiradiatus. Classification (NCBI taxonomy): domain Eukaryota; kingdom Metazoa; phylum Chordata; class Actinopteri; order Cyprinodontiformes; family Goodeidae; genus Girardinichthys; species Girardinichthys multiradiatus. The sequence goes on from NC_061795.1 coordinate 16,735,017, forward strand.
ATGGCTGTAGAACATCAGATAGTAATCTCAACCGTAGTTTGCTCTCCACTGTGCTCACCTAACAAGAGTGAAAGAGATTTCTACATCAACATCTTTAAAACTGGTTACAGTTACATTTACAGTATAATCACTGTGACACAATCATAAATTCAAGCTTATTTGTTGGAAATCCAGCCTTTACCTCCCGTTCTTGTCTTTTCTCTTGAACACTCTGTCACTGAACAGGATGTCCTGATTGGCCCAATTCCTTTAAAACCATGACAGCAACATATTTCCGCAGTTTCAGATGACGCACCGAGACTTTAAACTGTAACTGCTATGAATCAATCTGAGACTAATGCTGTATTGGTCTGATTACCAAATTTAAACGCATTGCAAACAAGAGCAAATATTCCCGCCATGCAGTAGGAGGATGCTGTCAGAATCAATGAACAAAATGTACATAACAGCAAAGTTTTGTACACCACAGTGGAAGCACAACCATCTGTCGCCCAGGAAAAAGTAGGAGGAAACTAGAAAATAATTTCCTTGGAAAAATGTTTCAGACCACAGAACCGCAATGCTCCTCTAGGGGGGAAAAAACCCTCACCGTACTAGGTCCCTCCACTGCTCGTCCAGGTTTCAGGGCACCACCCACCGCTGGTTTTAGTCCCAGGATCCAAACTAAATGCTGGAAGAGAAAAAAAAAGACTGGACTTTGACCTGACAACATTGATCTGACACAAAGTATAACAAAACAGATTCATAGACTAAAACAGAGTGGTATGTAAGCTGTACAAACGTACAGACAAAAGTACTTAAAGCCCTAATCGAATTACACAGCGTGCTTATTTTTGTTTGTACTTCAAAATAAATGAGTGGTACAAGGCATCTGTAATACCTGGAGTGTAACCAGTACCAGCTGCCAGGACATCCCCAGGACAGCCCCGTGGCAGTGGGCTAGGTTCAGCAGTGTTCTCATGCACTGGATATTTTTGGCAGTCAGCTAAAAAAAAAGAAAGAAAACAAAGATAATTACATTATTTTGAGCTTTGTGTGGAGAGAGCTCCCTCTCTGCAGCGTCATGTATGTGTGTGTCTGTACCTTTAAATAAGCCAAGATTGGCTTCAGACAATGGCTGGCTGGCTCTGTCTGGACAAGAGACCAACCAGGGTCTGCCAGAAAATAAAAAAACTAAGATAATTTTTTTCCTTAAGCTGATCTATTCTATTTTGATGTTTTCTGTGAGGCACTAGTAGCCTTTATTTTCTCATTTTTTGACAGTGAGCCGACAAGAAAGGCGGAGGGTGGAAGACATGTAGCAAAAACGTGCCGATACTTGAACTCGTGACGACCTGTGTTGAGGACTAAGGCCTCCGAACATGGGTTTCGTGTTTTGTGTAGTTTTACTTTATCCCAATTTAATCATTTTACCAGTGAAGAGATTTCAAGTGATTAAAAGAATCAAATTCATCAAGAAAAAAAAAAAATCCTACACAAAACAGTTAAATACTATTTATCTTAAAAAGTTGCAGTCTCTATTATTACATTTTATGTGAAATAGAAATAACAGTTTAGTAAAAAAAAAAAAACACACATAACATAAAATTGCTTGATCAGAAGAAAAAGAATAATTGTTTAATCGCTAAATCAGTCGACTGATTAATGATAGAAACATTATCAGCAGTGGCAGCCGTATGTATGTCTGAACAGAAATGGTTCAACTATGTCAACAAATTGCAGGTATTTCCTTTTTCTTTTTGGGATGTCTTACATGGGGTTTGTAAACTCTGCTTCAAGTTACTTTGTGTTAGACATTGTAGACAAATGATTCTACCCTTTTTGAACCTTTCTTGAATTAGATCAGACTGCAGAATCCAGGACTTGAGCTGCTTGCTCATTAGTTTTGGAGAGATGCTATCCATTCTTGGAAACAGTAACAGCTGGTCTTTTTCTTTTGGGAAATTTGGTGCCCTTTCTGTTTGAGCACAGGTGGCAAACCTTTTCATTGATTAAGAAATGTTAACAAGCTTTGCCTGTGGAGAGCTTCGGCATATATTTGAAATATGAAATGTCAAACTTAAGAGCACGTCCTTACCACCACAGTGCCCTGTGGTTGAGCGGTGAGTGGCTGCCCAACAGCCACCACCTGCTGATGAGACTCACTCGAGGGGCTGATGATCTGCACGCTCTGGCCCTGGATAGAGTAAGCTGTGGAGAATACAAGCACATAGACAGCAGTTAAGTCTTTGTTGGTGCTGCGTAAAATAGACAAGCAGGCTTTGCAAGAAGCTGATGACATGCAAACAGAGAAAAGCTTCCTAAAGAAACTCCAATGTTCATTTGGAAAGCACTGGAAATCCAAGCTTAATTCACAAAATTGTATACAAATAGCAAAACTGTGAATAGCTGGCTTGAGATCATCTTTTCTATGTCACTCTGCGTCAAGGTTTGCAATTTTTACAGCAATAATTTCTCATTTTTAGCTGCTATTTCCACTTGTACAAATAATGATGTACAACAGAAAAGATCTGGCATCCCTCCCGACATGTACTTAATAGAAAACCACAAAGCCGTACCTTTACTAGAGAGGTTGGAGCTGTTGCTACTCAGAACAGTTAGAGCATAATGTGGCGGCAGAGAGGCCTTGCAGATGGCCGTGATGAAAGCGTCACGAGGCGTCACCAGGCCGACACGACCGCACAGTGACGCCATGGTCATTTCTGCTTTCAGGATGTTTTCTGTCGCGGCCTCGTCCGTGCTGGAAGTTTAGCACAGGGGAGCAGAGGAAAAAATAAAAACAAGTGTGAAGAATGGACATTTGCTATACTTGTTATTTATGGAAGAGTAATTAGAGCAAAGCAGTTTAGCTGCTTTGTTGAGAATTCATTAAATAACACTGATGTCAGATTTGCAATGTAATACTAAGGTAATAACAAGGTAATAAAGTCGAACTTTTCCACATTTTGTATTACAACCACTAACTTCAGTTCCTTTTATTGTTAATGTTTTGTGAAAGTAGTGCATAATTGTGAAGTATATAAGGATTTCAACATTATTTACAAAGCAAATCTGCTTGGCCTGCATTTCTTTTCAGCCCCCTGGAGTGAAAACTTTGTACAACCTTTTGAAGGTTGAAGGCTTTTTATCTCTACTGGTTTTCACCTATGCAGACAAAACCTTCTGCCCACTCTTTTTGCGGAGTAGATTCAGCTCAATTAGACTGGATAGAGCATGTTTGTCGCAGCTTTAGCTGGACACATTACACATGAATATAGTTTGGTCTAAAACGTTCTAGTGCAACTTTGGGTCTACATTTCTGTCCATCTTCCCACCAACTCTGACCAGTTTCCCCGTCCCTGCTGTAGAAAGGCCACCCTCATGATGCTGCTGCCACCATGTTTTACAGCAGGCATGATGTGTTCAGGGTCATGTGGAGTGTTATTTAGCTAAACATGGAACATTGTGTATAGGTCAAAAGGTTCCATTTTGGTTGAATCTGACCAGGGAACCTTCTTCCACATATTTGCCGTTTCCCCGTCTTGGCTTGTAACTAACAGCAAACAGGACTTCTTGTAGCTTTTCCTTGCTACTCTTTCATAGAGGTCAACACTGTGCAGTGCATGACTAATAGTTGTCCTGTTCAACAGATTCTCCCACTTGGGATCTGCACCACTGCAGCTCCTCCAGAGTTAACATGGTGGGCGGCCCTTTCATGGTAGGTTTGCAGCTAGGCCACAATTAATTTTCAGACGACGGATTGAAGGGTCCTCTGTGAGAGGTTCCACTTCAGACATTGTTCTGTAATCCAGCCCTGCTTTAAACTTCTCCAGAACTTTCTCCCTGACCTGTCTGCTGTGTTCCTTGGTCTTCCTGACGCTGCTGGATCATTTATTCTCACTGAGATCTCAGGCCTTCGCAGAACAGCTGGGTTTTATGGGTATCACAGTAAAGAATGTGGAAAACAAATGTAGGCCACACTTTTTAGATTTTTATTTGTAATATGTTTTTATAACGACGCCTCCGTTACTTTTCTCTTTAAAATTGTGGGCGACTTTGTGTCGATCAATTACATAAAATGCATTGATGTTTGTGGTCGTAATGTGACAAAACGTTTGCAAGGCAGCATGAAACATGCCCATTATAGCAAAAATGTCACTTACTATTTAGACCTGTTGCACACAGTCATGTAATATAAAGACATTTTCTGGGTACTTAGTGTGTGGGGATTATTTCCTGCTTAAATAACTAACAATACAAATGTTTTTTGGTTTTTTTTTTTTACCTGGCATCTAGCAGCAGAGAGAGGGCAGCCAGGAGACCACACCAGCAGGCGTTGACCATCTCCTCCCAAACCAAGTGGGACCCTGAGAAGCAAAGCTGCTTTTTAGACTTTTTATTGCTTTGGAAAATTTAAATATATCTATATTTTTGTATCAAATAATAACTGTCAAAGTCATACAAGTATATTACTGAACATCTTAAGGCATAGAAAAAAACAAAAAAAAAGAAAACCCAGAGAGCAAAGTGTACCAGTCAAATTCCTTGTTTGTATGTGCGAACTTGGCAATAAAGTTGATTCTGATTGTAGAAGTGCTGCCGACTTCAATCTTTAGTAATACCAGCCTTCCCCAGGCACATCCAAAGAAATTCGTTTGTTAAATGTTTTCAGACTAAAACTCTAGTCTGAAAACCACTCCCACCTGGCTCTGGTTTCCATTCTTGGTCAGGGTGAGTCTCTCTGAATTCTGCAGCTGCCTCCTCCTCCATGGTCAGCTCTCTTTCAATCATGGAGGTGATGCCCCTCACCAGGTCCAGTAAGGCGCTGAAGGCCACCGACATGGCGTAGCCCTCTGGGATGGACGGAGGTTCAACCTTGTCCAGCATCTCTAAGCTGGGAAAAAAAAATATCGAGACCAAATCAAATGTGAACATTCAGTTTTACTCCAAAATAAAGCAGATATTTCATCATTTTGATTTCTCAATAGCAAAGCAAAAGATATCTTGTAAAAAGATTGGTACAAAATCTTCAAATAAAAAATCCTTTACTGCTTTCTGATCCGTTGTGATTTATTAGCAACTAGAAGAGTAGTGGAGCTTACTACTATTATTCCTGATAATAATAACATTTTAATATCTGTGCCGCACAGTGCTATAGTTTTAAAACAGAATGAACATTTGGGGACACGTAAAAGAAAGCCACTTACTAGGTAGCCTTGGCGCTGCCCTGGACGCTAACAGTCATGAGGGGGATCCAGGTACCCCGGTATTCAAATGCAGCCTGTGTGGTCAAGGTGCCGCTGCCCCCTCCTGTGCCCGGACCGCCCTGAGCTGTGCCCTGAGCCCCTGAACCTGAGGCCCCTAGAGAGGAAGCGAGGAGAACATAAACAAACATAAGAAAATCAATTTTATTTAAAGCAGTTTACGGTTTCAGAAAGACGATGAACCTACATTTATTTTATAAGCTCAACTTTCAGAGGCCTTTGAACACATCAACCTTTACATGTATTTTCTACAGATTTACAGAGACTGATTTTCCTTTACTATTCAGTACCAACTGAACCATGAAGATGATGACTAACCAGCAGGTGCACTGACAGCAGCAGTGCTGCCGCCGTTCGGGACAATAAAGAGTGACTGAATGAAGGATCCCAGAGCGTTAACAATGTCTCTGAACACCTTTGTGGAGTGCTGCTTCATATCGTAAGACTGACAGAAAGAACTGGAAAAGGAAAAAAAACAACAACATTTTGTTAAAAACATAGAAAACAAGAAACCAGCCAAATGGATACTGGTCTCAAGTCTCAAGAAACTGAGCTCAAACTGGCAGCCTGGTTCAGTTGCATTGCTACTGCCAGTTAAAGAAAATATAATTGCAATAGTGTCAGAAAAACATTGTCCTCCGATAGGAAACGCAAGGAACAGGTTGCACCTAAATGACAAAAGTTCTGTGAACGTTTACCATAATAAATGTGGCTGCACACACAGCCTATGGACCGACTCTACAGCAACTGCTCTGAGCCACTGAGGTTTTTCCCCATCCAGAAACTTCACCAGCAGAGACAAGAAGATCTCACATTCAGTCACCTGTTAAACAAAAAGCAACATTTTACATGTCACCGGTGGCTTTATAGGAACTAAAACCGCAAAATAAAAACTTGAATTCATCTAAGATCATCAAGGTTCACTTTGAGCAACAAGGACATATGCTTCTGGTCAGAAGTTTACATTGAATCATCTGTATGAACGGGGAACTGTTCTTTTTGGAGTTGGACAGAAAATACAACCTACAAACTGAATGAACAAAGTGTTTGGATCAATGTGGATTCATGAAAACATGGAGACCCTATTAATCTGGTCCAAATTTAGACCTTTATAACAACTCAGATGAGATTCATTAAGTGCATAAGTACTGGGTTTACAAAAATCCTTTTTACATAAATAATCCATCAGGCAGCAGTTTTGGTAAACTAACTGGAGACTGAGCCCTTACCAGTAAGCTGTAGAAGTGTTTAATGAGGACTGAAACCACTCGCAGTAACCTCATGCAAATTGGGAAGTAGGGTTTCTCCACAGGTGCTGGTGGTGCGGTGGTGCTGGTGCCTTGCCTGAACTTTATGTTGGGTGAGAAGAGCTTGATGACGAGGGGACAAACCCGTTCTTTCAGCAGGAAGCTGAACTCCTGGTGCTGGGAGACAAACAAAGAGAAGATATTGAACAAAATGAAGCAGCACCAGGACAAACAAGCACAAAAATTACCATCTGTTTCACAAACTCAGGAGTGTGTGTACCTGTAAGAATACGCCTGGGAAATCATTTAGAACCGACTCCAGCAGCTCCAGGCCAAAGGTGCGGGTCATTTCTGTCATGCCCACTAGCCAGTAGGGGGCATCAGCATTCACCAGCTGGCACAGGTCCTGTGGGCAGAAGCATCCAGTACAATGGAGAGTTGTATCCAGTTTGGAGAAACAGTGCACTGACTAAGCTCCGCTGGGAGAATAAAGATCCTCACACAGAAGGGCAGAGTGGGTGAACAACAAGAGACAGGGGGGCTAAAAGACAAGGGGCTATTGAAGAACTTCTTTCAACAGTTAGAGTTTTAAAAGCCACATAACTAGGATGATAAAACTACACATTCTGACTTCTTGCTTCAGATTAGAAATAACCTCAGAAACTAATCAAGAAATGTGTAGTGGGCTACTGCCCCCTGGTGGACTAACCTGAAAGAGCATGTATGCATCCTTGGCGCTGGGTCTCAGGGTACTAACAGATCGCCGGTTAGTGTTTCCTTGGACAGGAGGAGGCTGCTCTACAATGCCTTTAAGTCCAGATACAAGTTTATATTGTTCAAGCAACAAAATGACAAAACAGCAACAAATAAAAGGCAGGTTTCTAGCAACATATTTTGCACTAGTATGTCCTACTATAGTCTATTAGACCAGACACTAGTTCAACTTTAAAATTCCCTGCACATCTCTTTAAACAGCAATAATATTGGCATATACCAACAATAAATCTGAAACTCCATCTTTGTATAGACTCCTTCTCTGTTCCGAACTGCATGTTTTATTATCCAGACCTTTAAATCGCTCATCTTCAGCAACCATCCTCTCAAAGACGACAGTGACGACTTGTCTGACGGTGGCGGCTGCTGTGTTGTTGGTGATGTTGTCCTTGGTGAAGTGGAGGCGAAAGCACAACACAATGGCCTGTGCAACAAGAATACAGAAAACTCCTAAAACACATGTGTCTGCTATGCATTAATCCACACATATGCTGGCGGCAACATTTATTGGTACTCCTGATAAATGAAAAAGTGTCAAAAGCCTAAAATATATGAATTTTTTATTGCAGCAGCATAATCACACGCTGACAAATTTACAGGGTATCTGCTGGTTTCAGCAAGACAGATTTCAGACTCTTTAGACTTTTTTAATGATCCTTTGAATAAAATATAAGACCCAAAACAAAACTGTAAATACGTGGAAAGGGATGGGAGATCCTCCTGTATTACAATGAAGTTTAGTTTTTATCTGTTTATTGAACATAAAGTGAAAAAAGTGCTCTCTGGTCACCATTTGTGAGTCAGGGAACATCAAATGAAACATCTCCTGTCCCCTCATTGGAGTTGTAAGACTGGTGCTTGACGACGGTGTTTAAAATCCACAAAACCTCCGACTTTGAGTCGAAACACATGCTGGTCTTAGATCAATGCTATTAGTAGCTGCGGCGACCGTTTTCTGAGGAGCTTTAGCCACGCCAGGGGAGCAAAACAGTGACATTTCTGGGGTCTCTTTTGCCCCTTTTCCACCGGCTTGATTTGGCCTGGCTCGACTCCACAGACGGCTGTTCACTGATTGGCCATGGGACCAGGAGAAATAAGAAGGTTTTCGCTGAGGTACTGCAGGGAAAACTTAATAAACCTCAAAGGCGTCTACAATAATATTAAGGACCACATTTGCCAGAGCGGGTCAAACCGAAATATAATTTTACAGTTTACAAATCATAAACCATGCCTGAAGCTTTCTGAATTACATGCAGGTGGAGCGCAGTACACCCTCAAACCAGCTGATCGCACATAAAATCAGCTGCTCAGACGCACAAACATATCCCCCCAAAACACACAGAACAATACCAGCCCGAAACAGCGTGTTTGGTTTGGAAACTTATTGACGGTCCTTTAGCAAACCACCGTCTGCAGGAGCAGAGAGCAGCTGCCCGTAATCAGACTGCCTGCATCAAGTCCTTGTCTTCGTTATTGCCAAGGCTCAGAGAAAAAGCTCAAAACTGTAACTTTTTTAGGCAAACCTTGGAGCTTCATCAGTCCAGACAGAGCTGGAGGTGAAGCTTTAGCCCGCCATAGCTCCAGCTGTCAGTGGGTCAGTGGAAACAACTAGTACCGTACAGAGTAGAGTGAAACCGAGTGGAGCAGAGCCGCACCGCCTAAAACGAGCCAGTGGAAAGTGGTAATAGTGGCCCTTCGAAACAGCTCTCTACAGCCTTAACCCCCATAATGCAAAGCTAACAAGGTTTTTGCACAAAATGCACCTAGCCCCGTATGGGTCGGCAACAGAAGTGAGCCAGTGGCTGGTGATAAATTTGCACCCATAATAGATGCAAAAAAAGCTTGCTAGCAAGGGTATATTAGCAGCTAGTAGCCTCAACCGCCTTGAGTCTCAGAACACATGATGTCTGCACGCAGTTTAAATTTCGTTTGACAGAAAAAAAACTACTTAAATAAACTATAAGAATACACCAGATTTAAATAGTCCGGCCACGACAAAAATTTAAGACCTGTGATTAACGTATTTAAGGCCAACTTAGATTTTTTTCCCTGAATTTAATTTGGATCGTTATACCATGTACTCTAACAAGACCTTTGGAAAAGAAACAGTCCCACATCATCACAGTTCCTCCACTATACCCAGCAGTGGGCATGAGATGCTTTTCCTGACATTCGTTTCTTGTTTCAGACCAAACCCACCAGGACTGCTTGTTGCTGAAAAGCCAAATTTGAGCCAAACCTGACCAACGGCCATTTGCTTTAACACTTCCAGTCAAAGTGGCCGTAGCATTTGTAAAACTGCATATGGATATGTTTGTAATGGTGGGACAGAAACGTGTTTCTTTTCTGGCATCACGGCCAAACAACTGGTTGGCGTGTCTAACGGATGTTGCTTGATAACCCCAACACGCTGCTTTTTGTCGTCGTTCTATGGAATGGAACGTATATTTGTGTGTCCAGGTATAACCCAGGGTTTAAAGTAAGACTAAAAATCTCAGTGTGGTATTAAGTTATTACAATAAGAGAAATTTATTTCAAAGATTTTTAGACATCTTTAGCAGGGTTTCTGATAAGTTTGGCCAGCTCTGTACATACATAAATAGATTTAAACGTTTTGCATACATCAGATTTAGAATCTAAATGAGATCAAGTTCTAACAGAAGGCGAAGACACCAAAAATTCAAAACGCAAAATATATTAAATTATTCATCACCATAATTATGACAACTGATAAGTTGGAAGGAAAAAGTGAGACGTCTTTGAGTCAGAAAAGTTTTAAAAGGTAAGAGTAGTGTTAAAGTAGGACATATTAAAAAGCTTGCAGCGTTAAGTTATGGATTGGGTTGGCCTTTTCACCTTTGAAAGTACTTCATCGTGAACAACCGTGTTGGTGGTTAGCAGGACCAGGACCGTCTGTAAGAGTTTCAGCTCCTCCAAACCGTTTTCCATCAGCTGCCACAACATGTTGATAATGTTCCCTGCTGCAGCCTGTTACATGCAAACAAGAAAAACAAGAAAACAGAGCGGACATTAAAGTCTGCTACAAACAGGTACGTGCATCCGGATTGAATTGTACGGTTTATGCCTTAGGGGCTCTGCCATGTCATCGGTCAGAAATCTGAGCAGAGACAATAGTGGGAGCAGCTGTTAGCAGCCTCCTAGGGGTAGCAACAAAACATCAAACACCAGATTTAGCCATCTGTAAAGGCTGATGCTGAGATGAAGTGACAGAAAATGTCCTGAGTTTCAATTAATCCTTCGACATCAAAACCCAAATGCCGAAACCAGTAATTAACAACTTGAAGCTAGATCTGCACCTTACATCATTTTATAAACACCTGTCTCTGTATTTGTAGTGAAAAGCTGCACGTTGTGAAATTTTGCAGCAGACTTGACCTTTTTTCCCAGGCTCAGCTTGCTTTGCCAAATCTGCAGCAAGCACAGAGCTCTCCAGGGGTTTGGATGGCGTGTTGTCGTTCAAACGGTGAAAGCCTTCTTTTCTGAAACATTTTACTCCCTGGATAAAACACGTCTGTAATCTGGAGGCTGATGTTTAGGTCTGACTATGATGGCAGTGCAGTGATGGTGCTGCTTCAGTCTTGTGCCAACAGATGCCTTATTATGTGCTGCCATTAGAAGTTTATTCGGAGCATTTGCTGCCCAATTATAGTTTGTTTTTGTTAAAATATGATATCTGACTGTGGTTCTTCTCCTAAGAATGTCACCATGTTGCCTCTAAAGGTCAGAGTAACAATACATCCTCCCTAGAGTGGCACCTTCAGATGTAGCTTGGCTTCATCCCATGTGGTCCTGAGCACTGAAACGCTCAAACTGAATGTATAAAGTTGGGAGCTTTGGAAAAACAGAAAACAGATGTTTTTGGAGACTATGTGGCATCTATTAGATGTTTCAGTTTGCTCACTGCTACGTTGTTAAAACACCCTCTTCAAGGTAACAGTCCAGAAGTCAAGTAGATGGTAGCTGGAGAGAGAAAGTAGGCAAAGTGCAGGCTTGAAGGACAACAGAGAAAACCCTTGACTTCTGTATGTCACAGCAAAAGGGATACGGTGGGTGTTGTTTCAGGGGGAGACATTACTGTGTGGAACAGATTACTCTACACTATTACTTGACAGTTAACTAATAAATAAACCATTTTAATCAATGGGTTAATTCCCAGAATACAACTTGAAACAGCAGCTTTCAGTTTAACAAATGCTGTGTTTTAACTCGTTTGTTTTGGTATATTTCCCTACTACAATACTATACTACTGTAATACTATATATATATTTCCCTACTACAATACTATACTACTGTAATACTATATATATATTTCCCTACTACAATACTATACTACTGTAATACTATATATATATTTCCCTACTACAATACTATACTACTGTAATACTATATATATATTTCCCTACTACAATACTATACTACTGTAATACTATATATATATTTCCCTACTACAATACTATACTACTGTAATACTATATATATATTTCCCTACTACAATACTATACTACTGTAATACTATATATATATTTCCCTACTACAATACTATACTACTGTAATACTATATATATATTTCCCTACTACAATACTATACTACTGTAATACTATATATATATTTCCCTACTACAATACTATACTACTGTAATACTATATATATATTTCCCTACTACAATACTATACTACTGTAATACTATATATATATTTCCCTACTACAATACTATACTACTGTAATACTATATATATTTCCCTACTACAATACTATACTACTGTAATACTATATATATATTTCCCTACTACAATACTATACTACTGTAATACTATATATATATTTCCCTACTACAATACTATACTACTGTAATACTATATATATATTTCCCTACTACAATACTATACTACTGTAATACTATATATATATTTCCCTACTACAATACTATACTACTGTAATACTATATATATATTTCCCTACTACAATACTATACTACTGTAATACTATATATATATTTCCCTACTACAATACTATACTACTGTAATACTATATATATATTTCCCTACTACAATACTATACTACTGTAATACTATATATATATTTCCCTACTACAATACTATACTACTGTAATACTATATATATATTTCCCTACTACAATACTATACTACTGTAATACTATATATATTTCCCTACTACAATACTATACTACTGTAATACTATATATATATTTCCCTACTACAATACTATACTACTGTAATACTATATATATATTTCCCTACTACAATACTATACTACTGTAATACTATATTACAAATGAAGATATTATACTCTCCACTGCCCTTCAACCATTCACATTTTGTCATGTTACAAATACCAGTTCTTTCATAGGGATCTCTGTGACAGACCAACAAAAAGTCGTGCATAATCATGAAGTGGAAGGAAAAGCACAGCAACATGTGACTCTTTAGGGCTCTCCAAAATAGTTCTGATCATTTTGAGCAGGACTGATATAGAACTGAGAAGCGTTAAATAAAGATAACATGAAGGATAATTAAAAGAAGCATTTTCATGCAATATGTAATTGACAACAGAATGACACTAATGGTACGGGGAGTTTTTATTGTATATATTTTGTTTTAATAGGTCAAAAACTACATGCTTTTTTCTCCCGATAACAACATATACTCATTCTCCCTTCTTAAAGTTGGATTTCTCTGTTCTAGTAGAGATGCTCTCCAAAACAACTGGCTGAGTTTGAGCAATTCTGCAAAGAACAGTGGGCCAAACATTCAGTCTGTAGCTGTGCTAAAGTAATCTTTTATTACCATTTTACAGCCCAGCCAGAGTCCCTACTTGAATCTGATAGAGAATGTATGAAAGAGCTAAAGATTAGGGTGATGGCAATGATGCGATTTGAACAGTGGAAACATCCAAAAAGCTGGCCAGCATATAAAAGCAGTATTTGACTGTCAATAAAGATGTTTCCTTTTTTTTTAATAAAATGTGAATAAAAGTTGATTGTCCTTTTACATTGATTTATTATATTTTGAGGGGTCGCTGGTTTTCCTTCAGTGAAATTTTTGAATGTAAATCTGTTGAGCAATGAAACATTTTGGGTTTAATTGGACCCCAACAGAACTGCAGTAAAACCTGCTTCCCCAAGATACTCAGGGCGGTTGAGAACAAACGCAAAACAAAGTTTGTGGCAGTAAAATGACAAAACCAGAAAAAAAGATCATGGGGCTTGAATGCGTTTACAGGGCACTGTATAACTTCACAAACTGTTTATGAATAAATATACAATTAAACTGTATTAGAAGATCTGTTTTTTGTGGGTTTTTTTGGAGTTAACATTCGTCTGTCTTAAACAGAGCCGTTGCAGACTACCGTATTTTCTGCACTATAAGGCGCACCTTCAATGAATGGCCTATTTTAGAACTTTTTTCATATATAAGGCGCACCGGATTATAAGGCGCATAGAATAGAAGCTACTGCAGTCAAACGTTTGACTGGAGTTGCGTTATGCATCCACTAGATGGAGCTGTGCTAAAGAGAATGTCAACAAAACAGTCAGATAAGTCAGTCAGTCAAACTTTATTGATACACTACAAACCAGCGTTCTGATAACTCCATTCACTCTCATGGTAAGGTCTCCTCTACATAGAAATCTATTGAATAGAGCCAACCGCACGTTAGGAATGCATTGGAGTCTATTAAGTTGAAGTTGAAATCAAACGTTAGTTAAAACGTGAAAGGGAACTTTTCCCCGATTCAGTAAACACGTAAAAGAAACAGTTTGATGCACTAAATCAAACGTGAGTACATTCACAATATAGTAGCGTTAACTGTTGAATTCTCTCGCTGCTGCTCTATTCCCATGTTCGACTGCGTAGCTGACAGCCTTGAGTTTGAACTCAGCATCGTAAGCGTGTCTCTTGAAAGGTGTAATTTTGGGGTCGTTATACACACACAAGTGGTGTTGGACTAGGAGTAAGCACAGTACAGGTGTTTACCGCTATTACTTCAGCGACGCCCCTGACTACGGTAGCCGTAATGCTGCAAGCGGTGCGGCTTTGTAGTTTACCAGTCGTACTGAAACATTTTGACAGAGCGCCGTGTACAACCAGTATGGATCAACCAATTAACCAATTGATCCATATATAAGGCGCTCCAGATTACAAAGCGCACTGTCATTTTTTGAGAAAATTAATGGTTTTTAAGTGCGCCTTATAGTGCGGAAAATACGGTAATTAAATCACTCAGTTCAGTTTAATTTAAAAAGTCATTAAAGCTAGACGTGGATCCTCAGGGTTTTTATCTGCGCCTGCACAGCCACACGGTGTAAAGCTGCTCATACAATCACACAGAGAATAAACCAGTGGTAAATTAAGAGCCGGCGTGCTGGTTACATGTAAGAAAACATGTTACATTGCTACTGATGAGATGCATCCATTTTAGCACTTGGCTCCTCCCTTCCTGTCCTGACAGCGTTGGTGCTAAAACCTCTTTGGGGATTAGTTTGAAGACAATTCAAACAGAGCAAAAAATGTAAAAACGTAAAAACAAATCTTACCCAGCTGTTTTGGTTTACAAATATCCATTCATTCACACAAAACCATTTTACTCCTTTTAGTATGGGTACTTATAACTTGTATTTACATGACAAATCAAAGCTAAATGGACAGAAAAGTTCAACAAAATGCAGGCTCAGAGATGCGGGGTAACTTGTAAGTCAACTGTAAAGCCAGATAGTTTGAAATTGTCAGCCTTTAAGACTTTTTTTTATTACTTTACTTTTGTCAAATAAAGTCCACGCACAGACTTTGAACATGTCGTTTCCTGTTTCACAAACGCATTTCGTTGACATTTTTAAGATCTATCGTTTCGTGTGGAATCTGGCGAAGCGATGAAAATAAAATTAAGAACTTTTTTTAAAACAAAGGAAGGAAAAGTTCCAACTTTGAAAAGGAGTTTTCAAATAATAAAATGATGGGAATCAAGTCATGGTAGGTTTGAAAATTCTGATAATGACTGAGATATGAACCTCCACTACCAGTCAAATGATCTAGATACCCTTTATCACTTCATGGGTCTCTTTATTTTCATGACTATTTACATTGTAGATTCTCACCAAAGGGAACAAAACTGAATGAACACACATGGAATTATATAGTAAACAAAAAGTGTGAAATAACTAAACATTTTTATATTTTAGATTCTTCAAAATAGCCACCCTTTGCTTTGATCTCTTAGCATTCTCTTTATCAGGTGGTCACCTGAAATTGTTTTCCAAAGAGTCTTGAAGGAACTTCCCAGAAGTTCATTGAAAGACGGTCAAAGGTTATCACAGCAAACGGTTGCTAAGGAATCTAAAATATAAAACAAAGTTCATCCACAATTGTTTGTTTGCTACATAATTCCATGTGTTCATTCACAGTTTTGATGCCTTCAGTGACGATCTACGCACAATATAACTAGTCAAGAACATAAAGAAACTGTGTCTATATGTCTTCCTATTTTTATTCTTTTCTATAACATAATAGTTGATATGAAGCCAAAGAGAGAGCACTTTGTGAGAAATGTTTTTTTGCATGCCACACCCACTGAACCATGACAACACAAAGCTCCTCTTCCACATAGCAAATCCAGCTTTAACCCCTAAGATACTGAGTGGAGAGAGTGGCAGACAGACTGAAATGTATCAATGTGTCCACTCGATGTTAATATAAAATACATAAAAAATATATTAAATACTGAAACTGAAATTAAACTTTGGTACATTGTGAAAACAGCGATGTAAAACACAGTCTTGATGATTTGTCTAGTGGAATTCACTGACTGAAAAATAACGAGATGCTCATGAACCAGGAGAAGACTTCATGAGATGCAATAAGAGGAATAAATAGTGTATTTATTTATGCCCTTAAACATTTAGTTGTTTACAACAGCAACTCAAATCCTTGTGAAAGCTCTCTGTCCTTACCTCAGACACTACCTCATGACACATGAGTCTCTGAATGGCAGCCAGACACAGCTGGGTGATCTTTGGCTCCTTGGTGCCGCAGCCCATCAGAAAAGGTTGCACAACCTCTGAGCTGTTCTCCTTCAGCGCTGCAGGAAGACACCAGAAACAGGCACACGGTGTGGAAATCAGAAATGTCAGGCTCAAACAGCAAGGTGCGGTTGTGTGATCTATTCTAATAAAATGTCTCAAAATCAATTAAAATACAAACATGAATTCATAGAAAAATTGATGATGAAACTTGAAATGTACAAAGAAACTGGAGATTTTCAACTTGATAGGTGGTTAAGCGGTCAGGAAGTCAGAAATCCCCTCCTTTTCCGATCAGTGAATACGCCCTCCCTAATCGCTATCAGGTCATCATTACAGCAACACTGTTCGGTGTGGAAGTGGCTAGTGAGTGAAGAAAACTCAGTTATCTATTTTCAGTATCTGTGAAGCACAGAGAAAGAGAAGCTAAAAAACAATATTTATGAGACTTGTCTGTGGTTCCTTCAGGCTGCGGGAGAGCGAGAGGGAACAAGACTTTAAGCAGATAACAGTAAGGCAGAAAAGAGAACATAAAATTAGCTTTTTTTAGCTAGTTTTGTGTTTTTAACGCTTGTATTAGGGTTGCACAATCTATTGGGAATATATGGTAATTCCAATATCATTGATACAATAATTATATCGCAAAGAACTGTTTAGAGTGCAATAATTGCTGGCTAATATATTCTAAGTGTTTTAAACTTACATTTTACATGCTAGTGTAATATGCAACCATTTGGAAAGCGTCTCACGACAGCAGATGTTCGCACCAGACACAAATGACATTCCCAAAATGCTAAAGGTCACAGAGTGATGGAAGCGCAGATGAAAGGGAGAGAGAACCCGGAAATTGGTAATTTTTTACCTGATTTCATCATCCCAATATTTTTCAATATTATCGCCGTTGCCAGATTTTCAAATATTGCATAGCCCTTGCATTAGCTAAAAACGAATACATGTCATATTTTGAATTACAAACAGCCATCTACTGAATTGTAATTCTGGGGTTGAAGGCATCCTTCTTCAAACAGATACCATTTCCAGAAACACAGACAATGAGACCGATTGCTCTATAATGTTGACTGCTTGTCATTTCAACTGGGCATAGGCACCAGGGGGCAGTGACTATCCACCTAAATGACTAAACATACATTTTGAGTGCAATAACCTATTAAAGCCCCAGCAATCCTTATGATACTAATAGTTTGTATATAAAGACCGTGATGTCCGTAAATTTCGCATCTCGTGCAGCTCCAAGAGTTAGAAATTCCATATAGTCTGCTGATTATAAATGATGGCTAATGCAGATCATGAAACTACTGGTTTGTTCAGTGGGCACAATGCATGGGGTCTGTTGGTTTCCCTATTATACTAAATAGCATAACATTTTTTTAGCCTAATAGATGCCTATTATGCTAAAACATTTCAAGTCTCTAAAACCAAAACCAGAAACAAAGTCTCTTCGCTTGTTTTATGTGAGCCAGTAAACAAGACCGAGTTAACTCTTATCAGTCTGTGATGCGTCACAAAAAATGTTTGTGGAAGTACAAAGAAGTTTCCAGAAAGTAAACCGTTTTTTCAACATTGGCATGTTGCCTGTTCATTCGGCTGCTAACTTTAAACAAGCAGCAAGACTTCAGCAGGTAACCGGAAGCTGAACGTGCAACAGCAATGTTGATTGTTTTAATCCTTTTGATGGGTCCAATTCTATCTGCCAGGGGAACTTGCTGGATTAGAAAATGTTGGCAATATTTTAGAAATCTCACAGTTGAAGTAATGGTCTACTACAAGCAATGTACACAGAGATTGATGATGACAAGTAGTATTGCCAACCTCACCAGTCATGCTAAAAAACTAAGGAGAGCTAAACTCTAATGATTTTGCCTTTGTTTTAAAACAAAAGTGAGTTTTGTTTAGGTGCAGAGCTGTGTAACACTGACTGCTCTCTCAAAAAGATGGTCTGATGTCGCCTCTGGCACAAATACAGTATAAATAATTAATGACAGATTACAGATAGGCAGCTACGGACTCCTTTATAGTTAACCATAAATGCATGAATGAAAGAAAGATGTAGCACGACAATAAATAAAAAGTTTTTATTTCAGTAACATCTATTTAATATATGTGTAGTACTGTTAACATAGTGATGACTTCTTAGCCCACAATAAAATGATTTTTCACATTAGAAAAGCAAGGTATCCCCTCCTCCCCTTTCATATAATACCACCTACCTGCCAGTATTTCTGTATTCCTGGCTGCAATTGTTTTAATCCTCACGATGCCAGACTCTGCAGCCTAGAAGAAAATAGAACGGACAGATAAATAAATATGCCTCAACTTCAGTGGGATGTGCTGCTGGGTACTGATTTCCCAAGTGAGATGTCTGTGAGATAGGAACAAAAAACAGGGGACATGAAAGCAGACGGACACAAGGAAAAGGTGAAATGGAGAGTAAAACTGGAGCTTCTGCAAGTAAACCAGATTGACAGCTTTAGTATAAAGATGTCCTTATCTTTCATCGGGGAGCCATG
Organism: Girardinichthys multiradiatus; assembly: GCF_021462225.1. Taxonomy (NCBI): domain Eukaryota; kingdom Metazoa; phylum Chordata; class Actinopteri; order Cyprinodontiformes; family Goodeidae; genus Girardinichthys; species Girardinichthys multiradiatus. Next base: position 16,753,863 of record NC_061795.1, read on the forward strand.
GAATCTACATTGGTATGGGTTTGTCCTGTAATCGGTGGGTTGCCGGTTCGAACCCAGGGTCTGTCAGTCTCAGTCGTTGTGTCCTTGGGCAAGTCACTTCAACCACCTTGCCTGCTGATGGTGATCAGAGGGCTCGGTGGCAGCTGTGTATGGCAGCCTTACTTCTGTCAGTGTTCCCCCAGGGCAGCTGTGGCTACATTGTAGCTCACCACTGTCATTGTGTGAATGTGTGGATGACTGATTGTAGTGTAAAGTGCTTTGGGGTCTCTGGGGACTTGATAAAGCACTATACAAGTGAACATCATTTACCGTCTACCTGTGTATCTTTTTTTTTTTTTGGAGCAGCTTAAACATTACTACTACCATCATTTTAAGGGAATTCATCTTTCACCAGTACATCCTAAAGTATTCATACCCTTGGACCGTTTTTCGCCTTTTGTCAGGTTACAAGCACAAACTGCATTGTATTTAATTAGGATTGTATGTGACAGACCAAAAGTAGTTCATAATGAAAAATAGGAAAATGCTACATTAATTTCAAAATTTTTTCAAATACAAAAAAGGTGTGTAATGCATTTTATTCAGTCCCCCTACGTAGGAACATCCTTAGAACCACCTTTAGCAGCAATCACAGCTGCAAGTCTTTTTATAAAACAGCTCAAGCGCCCTCTGTTTTGCCACTCTTACACACATAAATGCTTTGATCTAAACCAGGACTCCCCAACTAAAATAGCAGGAGGTCCACTACGTCCATCATCCAAACACTTTGGGGTCTGAACAAATCAACTGACAAAAATATTTTCTTTCATTTTTATTTAACATTTAATTAACACTAGAGTTTTTTTTTTTTTTTAACTACTAATCAATTCTTCATAGGCCCAAGAAATCATCTGCTTAACAAAAAAGTGCAATCCAATATTAAATGCACTTTGAATGGCACAGTTGAGCTGGGTCAGTACATCTTGGTAGAACAGTTCTGCTCTCCTTGTGCTTGTGGCAGGCATGGCTCTTTGCTTAACCTTTTCCTTAAGTTCTTGTCCTTCTTTTCCGTCTTTAAGTGTTTCTGCCACATCTTCCATGCACTCTTTGATCATTTCCCAGTCAGCGAAAGGCTTTTTGTGTTTTCCTAAAATCCACTGTACTGACAGTGACCACTTGTACGCTTGCTGTTGTGTTGTAAGAGATTGTGTTTGCCGTGTAGCTCACTCATACTGTCCCTTTAGTTCATTTATTCTCCTGGTCCTACTGTTAGACCCAGGCGGACAGCTGTGGTTGAAGTTCTTAAGTTTGGTTTCATAATGTCTCTTTAGATTTCCACTCTTTATTAGTCCAACTGATTCAGAACATAGAAGGCAGACTGGCCATACACCCAACAGATGTTAAAAGAAAAGCGTATGCATCTGTCCATTCATCTTTAAAAGTATGATTTTCATAGTCAGCTTTACGTATTTTTGACAAAGTCATCTTCTTTTATTCCCTCATCTGTGCACCACCAAGTCATGGTACAGTGAGCAAGCGTGAGCTCCCAAGCTAGTAACCTAGCAGCTATTAAGAGTAATGTTAATAGTGCCACAACACACTACACTGACGGCTGGAGTTGGAGCTTCAGCCGCCATAGCTCCAGCCGTCAGTGGGTCAGTGGAAACACAACTGGTACTGTTCAGAGTAGAGCGAAACCAAGTGGAGAGGAGCCTGTTCAAAAGTCAGACGTGGCAGCCGGCAGGAATAAAATGTCTATATCTATCTACATAGTAAATGAGAAAATGCTTTGTGGTCCAGACTAAACGCTTTCTGGTTCCAGATTTGGACCGGAGTCCAGGCTTTGGGGACCCCTGATCTAAACCGTTCATTAGTGGCTCTGGCTGTATGTTAGGATTTCTGTCCTACTAGAAGGTGTCTCTTTGCCTCAGTCTCAAACACTTTGTGTTCGTCTATCACGTTATATAGAAAGGTTTAAGGGGTATGAATACTTTTGCGAGGCAATCCAAATAACAACTTCCTAAGTTACATGCAGTTATGGAGATTTAAGAATAATGGTAAAAGAAAAACACACAAAGTGAACGAGGGCACTTTAAAGCTGCCCAGCTTCTATATTTTATCTCATATCTACGTTATCCTACATTTGACACAATGGCAGCAACATATCTGTATTATCTGACCATTACTATGCCATTCCCATGCCATGTAAACAACCAGAAGATCAAGTCACTGTGGAGAGCTGCGACTCATAATCTGCCAAACTGTATTTGTCACCAAGCAACACCAGTTTAGCAGCTTTGGGCTTTTTATTCAAACCGAGGCAGGCCTTACGCCCTACAGCTCCTTGAAAAATTAAACTCTGAAAAAATGCTGCACTCCTTCCTCTCCTTCCTTAACCAACTGAAACCTCCTCAGTACAGTGGTGTGGTGTTAAGGCAAGGGCTACAAGAGTGCAGGCCAGTATTGAACACAGGTTACAGCAGGCGGGTTTCAAAGAGGAATAAAAGCTGCTGCACTGATTACCCAACCGAGACGAAGAAATCCAGACAATTTGTCTTTGGTTGTGGGGGACCACTGGATGTTTTACAAATCTTACGCTATCTCATCGGTCTGAGAAAATAATGCTATATGTTCAGTTGTAGAGCATAGACTCCAAAGCTAAAGGCCAGGGAGTTGTGCCTATTTTTTTCATGAAGGTGCAAGTAGATTGGAATATCACTGAAAAGTTATATTCTTTAAGTAATTAAATTTAACAAAATCAAACTAATATACACACCCTTCTATTGATACATTGGAAGTGTTTATTTCCGTTTATTTGGATGACTATGGCTTATAGCCGAGGACAAAACAGTCTTTGTGTTCTCAGAAAACTAAAATATGACAACAGATCAATAAAAGAATAACTTTTTAATTTAGAAAGGCAGACCTACTGAAAACCATGTCCTTGCACTGTACAGTATGAGCACCCAATACTTGGTCTGGGCTCCTTTAGCATGTATTACTGCACCAATGTGGTGTAGCAAGGAGATGATCAGCCTCTGGGTCCTTCTGGTCTTCAGGTCATTTGTATTGTTGGTTATAGTGTCTCATCTTCCTCTTGATGATATTCCATAGATTCTTTATGGGGTTCAGTGTCAGGTGAGTTGGCTGCTAATGGTACCTTTGTCAAAGTGAGCAGACCTGCTAGAAAATGACATCAGCATGTCCTGAAAGCTATTCAGCAGAGACAGCCATGAAGAGCTCTAAAACGTCTCTGTAGACAGTTATCCTGACTTTGGACTTAATAAAATACAGTGTGACCAAGCACAGCAGATTCCATGGCTCCCCAACTTATCACGGTCTGTAGGAGCTTCTCACTGGACCTCAAGCAGCTCAGATTCTGTTCCTCTCCCTACTCTGGAACCTTGATTTGCAAATGAAATGCAAAACTTACCTTTATCTGAAAGCAGGAGTTTTCAGGACTAGTTTAACAGAGGGAATGTGACAGCTGCAGCCCATTTCCTCAATACATCTGTGTGTTTTGGCTCTTGAAGCACCAACACCAAGCAGAACCAATGCCTTATGAAACTCCCCCAAACTCTTGAATGGGTTTTGCGTTACAATCCTTCCAATGCTTAGTCAGCCCTGCTGCTTGTGCACCTTTTTTCACCGCACGTTTTCCTTTCACGTAACTTTCCAAAAACATGCCTCGATACAGCACTTTGACCAGTCAGCTTCTTTGTGACTCTTTGTTGTTTACTCTCATTGTGAAGGGTGTCAATGACTGACTTCTGGACATCTGCCATGGTTGTGGTCCTTAATTGGAAATGAAATCACATTTCTGAATTAAGAATCATTTTACTTATGACGGATGCTATTATGTAAAACTTTCATTTTCTGAGAAACTGCAGCTTGGGTTTTTTGGGGGAAATGCATCACTCTGTATTATAATAATCTGTATACGAGATTCCTTTGTCGTACTAAATAACTGAAAGAAACAAACTTTTCAATCATAGTCTAACTTTTAGAGACGTCCCTGTACTAAAAAGCTGTGGTAAATTATGTCTTCAGACATCTGAGTGCAATTTTGGAGTTAGGTTGTAAGGGCACACTGTGTGGGTGTGCCTCGTTTCTCGGGTTTTTGCAATTTAACATGTAAACAAGAAAATAAATAAATTTTCCTAACTGGAACCTCATGCTACGAGCACATTTTAAAGATTTTCTCATCTAGAATGAGGTTGATTATTGGCGGCTGTTAAAACGAACCAGCATCACAAAATGAAAGATGACATTTTTGTGTCCAATGAACTGATATTAATCAATATAATTATTCCTTCACATTTTGCCCGTCAAGTTGGGGATAGGTGAAGAGGTTGACAGGCATACACAACACAAAGTGAATTCTGGCTCTCAGTAGAAAAGAAACCAGGAAGCATCACTACTTTCACTTCTTCTAAGAAGCCTTTTTAGAGTGGAGAGCCTTAAAGCGGAACTGACCCACATCTGCAAACCAGATGTATTACAAAAGCAACAGAGGGACTCATCAGGGCATCCTCTGTAGAAATGTGTCCGCAGTGTCTGCAGAGCTCAGCGGTTTTCACGAGCTGACTTAGCTGGCTGTGATAAATGTGCTCGTTCGGTCAGACCTTCAGCGTCGCACTGTTAAATCCCAAAACTCTTATTTTGTCCTAAGTCATTTTATTCATTTATTCTTTAATACTGAAGCAAAAGCAATGGTTGCTTCACTTTGTGGTCCCAGATAGAATGCTATAATTTAAACAAAGAGAGAAAAAAATAATCTAAATGGTCTTTTTAGGGAACTCCAAACCACTGCCTGTGATGCAGTGTTATTGTAGGAGACAGATTGTGAAACCTGGAATAAATTAATAAAGACGGGTTGGAAATAAAATGATAGGAGAGCCAGAAGATTCTGTATTACACCGCCTTGCAAAAGTATTTCTACCCCTTGAACTTTTTCCCCACCAACTTTACAGGCACCATCTTTCTAACGTCTTGCCAAGGCTTTAGGGGATGGTTACAGAACATTAGTGAACAAACCTCATCATAGCGATCAAGGAACACACCGGGGACAGGTCAGGGGTAAAATTGTGGAGATATTTGGGTCAACGGGATACCTACTAAAACATGGCTGTCCACATCCACAAACCAGCTGGCTGGCCAAGAAGAGCATTGATCAGAAAGCAGCCAACAGTTCCAAAGTGACTCTGGTTAAGATGCAGAGTTCTGCCACTTATTTGGGAGAATCTGTAACTATGAGTCATGCACTCTATACATCTGGCATTATTAAAAGAAAGAGGTAATTGAAGAAAAAAGCCATCAGAAGTCTTGTTTGCCACAAGCACATGTAGGTGGTGCAGCAAAGAAAGCAAAATCATCTGGTTGGATGAGAAAAACGTAACTTCTTGGCCCACATGGAAAATTTCATATGTGGAGTAAAACTAACAATGCACATCACTCTGAATACCACATTCCCACCTAGAGACGGGTACAGAATTTGGTACTTTTAGAGGTACCGACCAAATTCATTCGGTCGGTACCTCCGAGTACTACCGAGTACCAACTCACGTAACATCAAACGGTACCATGTTTGGGTACCTAAACGCATCATAGTGACACTGAGGAAGAGGAAGAGTGGGTGATTTTCCATGCCAGACATGAACACAGCATTCAATGCACAAGACGTCAGCAGCCGCTGGTACAGTCAAAAAGCAAGCATGGCTGAGAAAAAGCAATCAAAAGTTTGGCTCCATTTTTCAAAGTGCGTGGCAAATTACACTCGCTGCAATATTTGCGACATGAAGTACAAGGCCATCACAGGGAATACGTCTAACTTGAGGAAGCACCTGGTTTAACATATGTATTTTATCAAAGCTAAAGAATGCACAATTTTCAAGAGCCTCAGATCTACGGCTGCAGCTTCTACATTCAGCTCTGTTAGCGCGCCTGCATCCACGAGCAACTCGTCTGCAGGCAACAGCGATGATGCAAGTGAGGCAGCAATATCAGCATCTTCATCTTCTCCTGGTAAGTAATCCTAGTGACATGACATTAGCAATAGCATGACATTTTAATTTGCATTAGTTATTATTATGAGCTTGGTACCTCGTATTTTGTAATGTTAGTTTCATTTGAAATTTATTACCACAAAAACACACACAAAATTACCAAAATTTGGTACTGTTCAGTACCGGTATCAATTTCCAGGTACCGAGTATCGGTAAAGTATCGGTTCAAAAGGTGAAAGGTACCCATCCCTATCCCCACCATGAAACATGGTAGTGGCACCATCACACTGTTGGGTTGTTTTTCTTTAGCAGGCACAGGAAAGCTGGTCAGATGGAAGGGAAGCCTGACGGAGCTAATAAAGGGCAAGCCTGGAAGAAAACATGCTACGAGCTGCATAGACTTGAGAGTAGGGGTGGAGGTTTCCTTTTCCAGCAAGAACACGACCCGAAACACACCACTCAAGCCACAATGAAACAGTTTAAGTTTTCAGAAATTGCACAGACAAAATTGGTGCCATTTTCTAAAAATCCTAATTTATTTGGTAAATAACATCCTGGTACATATGGAGGAGAAAAAGACAACCATAGGGGGCCAACACAGCATCACTGAAGAGCAACAGCCAATATTCTGCTTGTTGGTGTGTTGCACAGCAGGACCCAAGTAAATGAAAGAATGCTGTTCCAAACTGAGAAGTTTCAGTGATAATGTAAGCAAGCGCAGGTTTAGGGGAAAACCTGAGATGATCTCTGGAGGGCTGGCTTTCACACCTGGGGAAAGGATGATTGTATCGACCAGGAAACTTTCAGGGTGAGAAATCAATATTTGAGGCAGAAGCTTCATAATGACCCGACGCAAGGCTACGGAGCCAACAATAGATGTAAAATCAGCTGTTTGTTTATGATCCAGCTTGACTGCAGAAGCAGTCTTCATAATATATCAATCTAATGTTCAGGGTCTAGATATGCGAGAGGAACACAGGAGAACAGAAATGAATGTCTATCCTATCTCTTTTCCTCATTTGAATGCTATCTTCATCCAAGGTTAAGCAACCAGAAAAAAAAGCACACACACAGCTGAACTGAGCTGATACACAAACATTTCCATTTCAAGCTACTGCTTCTTTGGCCCTTCACAGAGTAACCTGTCTGGCCACAGACCCACACACATTAAACTGTGACCCAGTTGGACCTGGGAATTGCATGCATGGAAGAATCATCTGATTTTGATTCAATTAGCAAACCACTGTCTGACTGTACTCCAGTCAAAAGTAAAAACAACAGAATAGCGGATCTTGTCCGCAGAGTCGGAAAATATTCCTCCCTTTCCCAACAGTACATGTTTTGTGTATTATTAAACCTGTATTTATTGCTTAGAACAAAAGAAGGCCCAAAGTAGGGTCTGAACTCTGACCCAACAATATACACAGACGTAAGCAGATGGGGCGATTTAGATGTTTATTTTTCTGCTGTCGAATTCAGTCAAACTGCAACACAGGAACAAGTCTCAGCAGTCGCTGCCAGAGCAGAGAGTCCTTCCAAGGAATGGAGAAAAAACAACAAACCACTGGAATAAAATTACATTTAGACAAGTCTGGAAAACTAACTTGTGACATTTAATCCCAGACAGATTTAAACCGTCCACAACTAGGTATGGACTGATGTAGTCTCTCAGTATGCTAGGAGGCTATAGTCCTCGATGCGGCTGTCCCGGGTTCGAGTCCCAGACCCAGCGACCTTTGCCGAATATCTCCCCACTCTCTTTGCCCACTTTCCTGTCTACCCACTGTTGAAAAATAAAAGGCGTCTAGTGCCGAAAAACAAATAAAACAAATCATATTTTTTTTATTTAAAACATATAGTCCTAATACTTCCAAAACAAACTCATTATAATAGTTAAAAATAACATCACAGTAAACAAAAATATACAAAAAACACTTCAAAATTTAACAAGTTTGCATTACGTGGTTAAAATGTTGGGCTATCTGCAGGTGTAGCTGTGCAGATACTGTAAAATAATTGGAAAACATCCCTTTACCTGTAGCAGAAACCATTTATACTGCAGTGAGTTTGTAGAGAAGTTAATAAATCTGGCCCCCTGTTTTAGTTGCTTTTAGTAACTTAAAACAACTCAAACGGTAACTTTCTACACCCATGGGATCCGTTGCTATATTAGTGGATAATAACCACCAACACTTTCAAGAGAGATAATTAAGTTTGACAGCCCGATGCGAGCTGACAGCTTCAGGAAACATAATTTTGCATCGTAACGTAGATGTGGTCCGGCTGAAAAAAACAGCAGCAAACCTGACAACCATCTCTTGTGAAACTGTATATGATTATGATTCACTAATATGGTGATTTTCATAATGGATATGAGGCTGTTGGACCTTTTTACATTTTTCCACAAACTCATGGGAATCATTCTAAGTTAAGGGACAACTGATAATTTCACAAAAAAATATCCCTTTAGATTTAAAAGGAATAAATCTTACAAACGTAAGAACATCAAACATTCATCTCAACGTTACAACATACACAGGCATGACATTTCCACTGTAGTTTTAAGAACAACCTTCAGCATCTTCGTATGGATGAAGACATTTTCAGAAACTACACTCAACAGCAGCTTTTTATGAATAACAAACAACAATTTTGTCTGGACATGGCCTAAAATGAGGGTAAATGCTTGCAGAAGTGGAGAGGAGTCACTTTGAATTATGGAGGAACTATTAGAGCAAAATGGCAAAGACATGCATACTTTGCTCTCCCTGTTGAATCTGAGCTGTTTATTAAACCTGCTCAATATCTTGAACCACAGTCGTGCAATGTTGTTGTGTGCAATATTGCTATTGCAAAAAAGAATGCATGGATACTTAGGATGGGAACCGACTTCGGTACTGTTATAGGTACCAACCGAAGTCCATCTGCACTACCCAGTACTTATTCACGTAAAATAAACGATACCATGTTTCGGTACCTAAACACATCATCGTGACACTAAAGGAGAGGAAGAGTGGGTTTTTATGTCGGACAAGAACACAGCATTGCACGCACAAGTGCATAAGGACGTCAGTAGCCACTGGTACCATCAACAAGTCATGGCTGATAGAAAGCTCTCAAAAGTTTGGCTCCACTTTTCAAAATGGGGTGCTGATTATGCTCGCTGCAATATTTGTGACGCAAAGTACAAGGCTAGCTGCGGGAATGCTTCCAATCTGAGGAAACACCTGATTAAACACAAGATTTTTCTCAAGGCTGAAGAGTGCACAACTTTTGTCAGCCTCAGATCTACAGCTACAACTCCTGCATTCAGCACTGTTAACATGCCTGCCTCCGTTAGCGACTTGCCATCTGCAGCCAGAAACATGGAAGAGAAAACGTTTGAACCAACTGTGATGTTACAATACAAACAGTTGCATGTTGTTCTGATACATTCGATAGATTTGATACATAAACACACACAAGGTTACGAAAACTGGTACCGTTGAGTATCGATACCGTTTCCCAGGTACCAGGCATCGGTACCTTATCGGTTCAAATGTGAAAGGTACCCATTCCTAATGGATACAATATCTTGTAAGCTATAAGAGCGTGATGCATTCACGCTCTGCATATCTAGAACATATTTGGCAAGTTAAACGGACGCTATTTTTCTTTAACACCTGCACCAGGTCCTTAGTGGCTCATTAGGGAATGGTGGGGGACATCAGTATCTCACAGAAGTGAGTACACCCTTCACATTTTTGTAAATATTCTATTGTATCATTCCATGGGTCAACAATGAAGATATGATGCATTGATACAATGTAAAGTAGTCAGTGTACAGCCGCTGGCAACAAGAGTGAGTACAGCCCTAAGGAAAAATGTCAAAGTCATAGCCAAGGTGTCAATATTTTGTGTGGCCAACCTTATTTTCCAGGGCTGCTTTAACTCTCTTTGTCATAGAGTTCACTAGAGCTTCACAGGTTGCTATTTCCACTTCTCATATACCTGGTGGAAGTTGAGGACCTTGTGCTCTTCCATCTTACATTTGAGGGTGACCCACAGTTGCTCAATTGGGTTTAGATCTGGAGACTTGCTTTGCCAGTCCAGCACCTTTACCCTCAGTGTCTTAGCAGCCCAGCACTCATGCAGCCCCAAACAATGACACGCCCACCACCTTTCTTGTCTGTAGACAAGGCATGCCTGTCTTGGTCAACACCCTGAGACTGCAGCTCAGTTTCAGGTTGCTGGCAATCTTCCTATTGCCTCGGCCATCTTCACGTAGAACAACTATTCCTTTTTTTCAGACTCAGAGAGTTATTTGCCATGAGGTGCCATGTTGAACTTCCAGTGACCAGTATGAGGGAGTGTGAGTGATAACACCAAATTTAACACACCTGCTCCCCATTCACCTTGCAGACCTTGTAACACTAACAAGTCACATGACACTGGGGAGGGAATATGGCTAATTGGGCACAATCTGGAGATTTACACTTAAGGGGTGTACTCACTTTTGTTACCATAGACATTAATGGCTGTGTATGGAGTTATTTTAAGAGGACAGCAAATTTACACTGTTATACAAGCTGTATGCTGACTACTTTACATTGTATCAAAGTATCACATCTACAGTGTTGTCCCATAAGAAGATATAATAAAACATTACAAAAATATTAGGGGTGTATGTTTGAGAACTTCATCGACATCGTTATGTTCGCTGTTGTTAAAATGAACCTATTCTGCACTTCATCCAGAATGTACCAATAAGAAAGGATTGATGAGGCCAACTCTGAACTTGTTGCAAAAATGTTCCACTTATGCACACAAGCAAAACTTTCTAACCATTGTTGTTCAGACCGTTTTCCTGTGTCAGGACTGAGACACCATGAGGTCACTGAGGAAATTATTACTACTATGAAGTCTTCCTGAGCCATAGGAGAGGCTGGGTGAGGTAACAGCAATCCAGGCCCTAATTAACAGTGTTTGTACAAATACTTCACCAGTTTAAATAATGTTTAAGAGGTACACAATGTTTTCTGTGAAAACTCTTGAGGAGACTACTGAGATGGAGCCAATTATACCCAATTAACAAAGCACGGAGCTCATCGTCTGAAGCTATGTTTCTCAAACCACCAATGGTATTTTGGCTATAGTGGTACTAGAATTTTGACACAAACTGAAAGATAAACATAAAGCAAATTAATCCTTTTAAACTGAACTGAACTCAGCTGAAACGGTTTGCTACTGCTGAAACATTTATGTTTTACACATGTGTCAGCCATACAGGATTTTGAGGTCAGGAATGGTGTAAAATGACCAACTTTGCTACTTCAAAAATCAGACTTTAGAATCAGAATCAACTTTACTGGCCAAGTTTTTGCACACAACAAGGAATTTGATTTTGGTTTCCCTCACTCACAATGTAGATCAACATCTGTCCAAACAACAACCACAGTGTGCAATAACAAATAAATATGGACAAAGAACGGTATTACAAGTGTTTGTGTGTCTTGAAGGGGTCCTTCCTGTTTACTTTTCCAACTTGGAACTCAGAAAAGCAGACTCTGGAGTACAATTTGGACACAAATAAACCACATTCCCTTTTTTATGAGAAAACGCCACAAACTGGAATACCTAAACTCCTGTAGTACTGCTCTTTTAAAAATGTTTGCCAGTACGGTGGTACTCAGAAAGCTTAATGTTTGCTGAGGTGGTACTCTTCAGTACCACATTTTTGGGCCAATTTCCTTCAGGGATTGCCACAGCTTGTGGTTGGATGAAAAGAACATGTTAGATCGTGGAGAATCAGAACATGTTGACACCAAAGCAGAGAAATTGGATATAATCTATATGGCTATTCTACCTATAGCTGTTCTACACTCCTATTTGATTCTCTTATCCTTTTTACTCAAAATACATGTAATTTGGATAAAAGCTCAAAACATTTTTCAAACTTCTCACTGAAAACAGAGATGTTTCCTTTGTTCTCTTTAATTCAGTTCCTTTCTGCTCTGTCCCAGTAGACCCCTCAGACTTTCCTTGTGTGAATCAGGAAACCAGACCTTACAAAAATACAAAATCTACTTAAAAATGGTTAAAAAGACATCTTGAAATAATAACCCCAAACTATTCAGATGCTGTGACGTGATCTAGAAGAGGAGCAAGAGTTAGCTGAGTCAGGTTAATGAGTCGCTCAATGAATGAAATCCAGTTTGAAAAATGGAAAAGTGTGAACAGCTCCACATCATTTAGTGTTAGCTAACGGGATCACCTTGTACAGTATTAACCAAAACCGGTCTAAAACAAACGAGGCAATAAAGTTGTCCTCATGCACATCAGAAAATAGATGTGGTCATCATCTCTTTGTTGTATAGCTAATGAAAGCATTAGTGGTTTTGTTATTTGCAATTGGACAAAAAAACGTAAAAAAGACGTTTCTCATTTGTGCCAAAAGAGTTTTCTTTTGCTTACTTGCATGTTGAGTCAATGGGGAGTGGGTGAACAATGGTATGGAGTTAAATTTGTCTCAATATTATTCAATCAAACAAAAAGCTAATCTCAATCAAAAAATATTAAGTTGTGATCAAAACTTTCAGAGTTGTAACAATTTTTTTTTTTTTTAAATGGAATATTTTATTTTGGGCAGAAAAAAAATCTTTTGATAAAACTTTTTTTGATTAAAATGACTCATTTTTTCTCACGAAGAGAAAAAAGTTATTTGCAAAACATAAATTTTTATTTGCGCATGTCAAAAATCTTTGGTTACGAGTCTCGCTTTTTTGGTTTTGACGCTCTCTGTTTTTGGTTGAACTCAACGAATTTTGAGTTTTGGGAACATGAACATCCTGGGCGGGGCCTAAAGACGAACGATGTAAGACGTTTCCCTATTGGTTAGCGCTGACTAAAGCAGCAGACTCTGATCCCCCGCATCTCTGAACTTCTGCTCGAACTGCTGGGCTTGCAGCTTCGCTTCAGTGAGGAGACATCAACTGTACAGAAGAAAACTGCGGTCAAGTGAGCCGACACCAGCTTTCTCTTAAAGATTAGCGTCGGGCATACAAGGCGCATTACGGTAATGGAGCAGAAAGGACTCCGATCCTGGCAACGGTTGAGAAAATAAGAGGAAAACAGAAAAGTAACCTACAGAACATTTATATTAATTAAATTTTTACAACTTTCACATTCATGTTTTATGTAAAAGAATAAATATTTTATATTTTACTGTACAGTTTTGGAGAAATATCTTGTCAAAATACCTCAAAATGCTCAACCATTATATGCATTTGTCCCAGCTTCAGGAATTTATTTCTCCAAAACCATGAGAGGTGACAACACAATCTCTTCAGATTATATTAGAGGGTCATCTATATTATAACCAGAATTAGTATTTCATAATTACACTGTAAAGGTTTGGAGAAATACACAACTACCCCAAGTGTAGTATAAAACAGAGTCCATGTCGGGCAGATGACATCCCATAATCCTGTGTGTTGTCCTCACAACCTGTGATACTTCCTCTCCTGTGCAGTTCCCTCACCACACTGTCATGCTGAGACACAGAGTGCTTTCCACCGTGGCCCTGTAGATATCTGTCAGCAGTTGAGGAGATGAAGAAGAGCTGTTGTTGTACCTTCTTCAACAGGCGAGGGGCGTTTCCAGTCCAGGAGAGGTCAAAGTAAATCTGGATGCTCTTGCACTTTAAGCTGTCCAGACCACTTCCCACAGGATCTCATCGACCTCACCAAAAAGAAGCGTTTGTGGTACTTTGTTGGGGTAGTTGTGTATTTCTCCAGAAACCTACAGTGTAATTATGAAATATTAATTCTGGTTATAATATAGATGACCCTCTAATATAATCTGAAGAGATTGTGTTGTCACCTCTCATGGTTTTGGAGAAATAAATTCCTGAAAGTAGGACAAATGCATATAATGGTTGAGCATTTTGAGGTATTTTGACAAGATATTTCTCCAAAACTGTACAGTAAAATATAAAATATTTATTCTTTTACATAAAACATGAATGTGAAAGTTGTAAAAATTTAATTAATATAAATGTTCTGTAGGTTACTTTTCTGTTTTCCTCTTATTTTCTCAACCTTTGCCAGGATCGGCGTCCTTTCTGCTCCATTACTATAATGAACCTTGTACAGGTCCTTCTCAAAATATTAGCATATTGTGATAAAGTTCATTATTTTCCATAATGTCATGATGGAAATTTAACATTCATATATTTTAGATTCATTGCACACTAACTGAAATATTTCAGGTCTTTTATTATCTTACTACGGATGATTTTGGCATACAGCTCATGAAAACCCAAAATTCCTATCTCACAAAATTAGTATATCATTAAAAGGGTCTCTAAACGAGCTATGAACCTAATCATCTGAATCAACGAGTTAACTCTAAACACCTGCAAAAGATTCCTGAGGCCTTTAAAACTCCCAGCCTGGTTCATCACTCAAAACCCCAATCATGGGTAAGACTGCCGACCTGACTGCTGTCCAGAAGGCCACTATTGACACCCTCAAGCAAGAGGGTAAGACACAGAAAGAAATTTCTGAACGAATAGGCTGTTCCCAGAGTGCTGTATCAAGGCACCTCAGTGGGAAGTCTGTGGGAAGGAAAAAGTGTGGCAGAAAACGCTGCACAACGAGAAGAGGTGACCGGACCCTGAGGAAGATTGTGGAGAAGGGCCGATTCCAGACCTTGGGGGACCTGCGGAAGCAGTGGACTGAGTCTGGAGTAGAAACATCCAGAGCCACCGTGCACAGGCGTGTGCAGGAAATGGGCTACAGGTGCCGCATTCCCCAGGTCAAGCCACTTTTGAACCAGAAACAGCGGCAGAAGCGCCTGACCTGGGCTACAGAGAAGCAGCACTGGACTGTTGCTCAGTGGTCCAAAGTACTTTTTTCGGATGAAAGCAAATTCTGCATGTCATTCGGAAATCAAGGTGCCAGAGTCTGGAGGAAGACTGGGGAGAAGGAAATGCCAAAATGCCAGAAGTCCAGTGTCAAGTACCCACAGTCAGTGATGGTCTGGGGTGCCGTGTCAGCTGCTGGTGTTGGTCCACTGTGTTTTATCAAGGGCAGGGTCAATGCAGCTAGCTATCAGGAGATTTTGGAGCACTTCGTGCTTCCATCTGCTGAAAAGCTTTATGGAGATGGAGATTTCCTTTTTCAGCACGACCTGGCACCTGCTCACAGTGCCAAAACCACTGGTAAATGGTTTACTGACCATGGTATCAATGTGCTCAATTGGCCTGCCAACTCTCCTGACCTGAACCCCATAGAGAATCTGTGGGATATTGTGAAGAGAACGTTGAGAGACTCAAGACCCAACACTCTGGATGAGCTAAAGGCCGCTATTGAAGCATCCTGGGCCTCCATAAGACCTCAGCAGTGCCACAGGCTGATTGCCTCCATGCCACGCCGCATTGAAGCAGTCATTTCTGCCAAAGGATTCCCGACCAAGTATTGAGTGCATAACTGTACATGATTATTTGAAGGTTGACGTTTTTTGTATTATAAACACTTTTCTTTTATTGGTCGGATGAAATATGCTAATTTTGTGAGATAGGAATTTTGGGTTTTCATGAGCTGTATGCCAAAATCATCCGTATTAAGACAATAAAAGACCTGAAATATTTCAGTTAGTGTGCAATGAATCTAAAATATATGAATGTTAAATTTTCATCATGACATTATGGAAAATAATGAATTTTATCACAATATGCTAATATTTTGAGAAGGACTTGTATGCCCGACGCTAATCTTTAAGAGAGAGCTGGTGTCGGCTGACGTCACCGCGTATTTCTGACTGTCGGCTCACTTAACCGCAGTTTTCTTCTGTAGAGTTGATGTCTCCTCACTGAAGCGACGCTGCAAGCCCTGCAGTTCGAGCATAAATTTAGAGATGCGGGGGATCTGAGTCTGCTGCTTTAGTCAGCGCTAACCAATAGGGAAACGTCTTACATCGTTCATCTTTAGGCCCCGCCCAGGATGTTCATGTTTCCAGAACTCAAAACTCGTTGAGTTCAACCAAAAACAGAGAGCGTCAAAACCAAAAAAGCGAGACTCGTAACCAAAGATTTTTGACATGCGCAAATAAGTTTGTTTTGCAAATAACTTTTTTCTCTTTGTGAGAAAAATGAGTCATTTTAATCAAAAAAAGTTTTATCAAACAATTTTTTTCCCCCCAAAATAAAATATTCCATTTAAAAAAAAAATTGTTACAACTCTGAAAGTTTTGATCACAACTTAATATTTTTTGATTGAGATTAGCTTTTTTTTTGATTGAATATTATTTTTTGATTGAGATTAGTTTTTTTTTGATTGAATATTATTTTTTTTATTAAGATTAGGTTTTTTGTTTGATTGAGATTAGTTTTTTGTTTGATTGAATAATATTGAGACAAATTTAACTCCATACAATGGTTGGGTAAAGTTTTGGAGAAAATCTTACAGTAAAGCACAGGTGACTAATGATGATGAAGTCGGTGTCTGATTTGAACCTTTGGATGCGAGCTAAATTAAAGAGCTATATCATCTTTTTTTAAAAGGATTGGACGGCAATTTGATGATCTTAAGTTCAAACATTTAAACAGGCCAGACATTATTTGGATAATACGAAACTGAACAGAGATTGTTCATGAGGGTTGGAAAAGGTTTTGTTTTCTATTAGATTTCTTGGCATTTGACTGATGCATTAGATTGAGAAAAGAACTGTAAAGAGTAGTCAAACCTTTACTGGATTATTCTACACTGATTGTAGATATTTGAAATGTTAATGATGAATAAAAACTTTATATATAAAATGTTGAGTCTTAGTTTGCGTAAAACTACTGTTGAAAACTATGCATTACCCTATCTGCAAGTGTGCTGTTTCAAGATGTTTTTGTTTTACTCTAGAACTTGTCGCTGAAAAATATTATTTTGGGGCTCCTAGAATGCCGTTTTCACACAGAGTCATTTTCGACAAATTGTAAAGCCAGGTAACAGTGGTGGTCGTTCCCAGGAATGGCCAGCCTACCAGAAGCACTCGAAGACTGCATCAGCGGCTCTTGCAAGAGGTTACAAAGGAACCAGGAACTACATCTAAAGCATTGCAGACCTCACCTGCCTCAGGTAAGATTCAAAAATAAGACGGAGTCTGGGTAAAAACGGCCTCCATGTGAGACTTCCAAATCTAAAACCATGAATGACCCAAATGAACACTTTTCACATTTGCCCAACAAATATCTTGATGATCAAGACTTTTGGAAACATATACTGAGGACAAGAAAAAAAAGTGGAAGATTTTTGAAGGTGTGTGTCCCGTTACATCTGGCCTAAAACTCAGACAGCATTTCAGAAAAAGAACATCAGAAGGACAGTCAAAAATGATGGTTGCAGCAGAATGGTTCACCTCTTAAGAACCAGGACGGCATGCTACGAATGACTGAGACATGAATTCTGCTCCTGACCAGAACATCCTAAAGGAAAATATCGGGCCGTCAGTTTGTGACCTTTATCCCAAGTCAAGTCAAGTTTATTTATATAGCGCTTTTCAGCAACAAGGCACTCAAAGCACATTTGGGTTATGCAGCAGGACAGAGCCAAAGCACAGCTCAAGGTCCAGTCAGAAATTAAGGTTTTGGAGTGGCCCAGTCAAAGTCAAGACTTTAATTTAATTGAGATGCTGTAGCATGGGCTTAAACGGATCATTCAAGCTCCAAACCCCTCCAAAATGTCAATTCTGGAAAGGAGAGTGGACCAAAGGTTAAATTAAATTCATCTTTAAAGATTTTACAGAAAGGACTTTTCCTTTCTTCTCTTAGAAAAAGCATGTGCAGCGTTTTCTTTAGCAAAAATAACTGGAAACTCTGACAGGAAGTGTTTAAGGGCATTTATAAATTCATTAATTTAATCAGATTAACTGAATCCCAGCATATTTGAACTTTGTTCTCATTGAATTCTCGAAATAGCTTCAATTAATCTTGTGGATATATCATTTTAACGGGCTTAGTAAATGTTTACATCCTAAACAGGGATTTCAGAAAAATAAAGGAGGAAGAAATACAACCAGGGGAAAACAATAAAACTAATTTCAACGTGTTTTACTTGTGTGTGTGTGTGTGTGTGTGTGTGAGAGCGACTGGAACTATTAAATACATTATTGATAGTTTAATAGGAACAGAGAGTCAGTGCCCACAGCAGACACAAGGCCCAGCGGTCGGTGGAGAGACGAGCTCCGACAAACATTCAGGAGCAATAACCAAAAGCTTCAGCATTTCCACATAAAACAAAGTTCCAAACATTTAGTTTGGTGTACAACTCAGCTTTCAAGCCGACTAACCTCTTTGACAGGAGGGAATTTCTTCTTACACTCCATGGAGAGAGACCGCAAATCCGTCTGCATGTTCTCCAGCAATTTCTTCACCGCTTCGGGGCTGCTGGTCGACATCTTTGACGGCGTCTTTGATACAATCCGAAAGGAACCGTTAATGTTTACGAGCGGCGTCGGAGCGCAGTCGCCCCCCACCGATTAACCGCGGGGATATAATCCGTAGCTGCTTTATTCGCCTGCCTTGTTGTAGGAACTAAAAACGCCGCGGTCCATTGACACAGGATCCCACTCCTATGCTTCGAGCGCCCTGTGCGCAGGACACCAGCGATGACAACCGCATACGTTCCCGCTCTGCACAGCCCGCTGACATTAGCTACGGGGAAAAGCCGTCCTTACTACGTCTTTTTCTCTTCTCAGATGCAGAGGCAAGTCTAAATATGTTAACTAAATTTATCTGTCTGCCGTCAGCGGCCGTGCCAGCTCCGCTTTTCTTTCCCACAATGCTTTGGTGAACACTGACACGTCACTCGTACTTCCGTAAACAGTAATAATGAAAGAAACATTACTGCAGCGACCCCTGCTGGACGCGTTATCGAAGGAAAAAATAAATTTTGTTTATACTGGTCCTTCTCAAAATATTAGCATATTGTGATAAAGTTCATTATTTTCCATAATGTCATGAAGAAAATTTAACATTCATATATTTTAGATTCATTGCACACTAACTGAAATATTTCAGGTCTTTTATTGTCTTAATACGGATGATTTTGGCATACAGCTCATGAAAACCCAAAATTCTTATCTCACAAAATTAGCATATTTCATCCGACCAATAAAAGAAAAGTGTTTTTAATACAAAAAACGTCAACCTTCAAATAATCATGTACAGTTATGCACTCAATACTTGGTCGGGAATCCTTTTGCAGAAATGACTGCTTCAATGCGGCGTGGCATGGAGGCAATCAGCCTGTGGCACTGCTGAGGTCTTATGGAGGCCCAGGATGCTTCGATAGCAGCCTTTAGCTCATCCAGAGTGTTGGGTCTTGAGTCTCTCAACGTTCTCTTCACAATATCCCACAGATTCTCTATGGGGTTCAGGTCAGGAGAGTTGGCAGGCCAATTGAGCACAGTGATACCAAGGTCAGTAAACCATTTACCAGTGGTTTTGGCACTGTGAGCAGGTGCCAGGTCGTGCTGAAAAATGAAATCTTCATCTCCATAAAGCTTTTCAGCAGATGGAAGCATGAAGTGCTCCAAAATCTCCTGATAGCTAGCTGCATTGACCCTGCCCTTGATAAAACACAGTGGACCAACACCAGCAGCTGACACGGCACCCCAGACCATCACTGACTGTGGGTACTTGACACTGGACTTCTGGCATTTTGGCATTTCCTTCTCCCCAGTCTTCCTCCAGACTCTGGCACCTTGATTTCCGAATGACATGCAGAATTTGCTTTCATCCAAAAAAAGTACTTTGGACCACTGAGCAACAGTCCAGTGCTGCTTCTCTGTAGCCCAAATCAGGCGCTTCTGCCGCTGTTTCTGGTTCAAAAGTGGCTTGACCTGGGGAATGCGGCACCTGTAGCCCATTTCCTGCACACGCCTGTGGACGGTGGCTCTGGATGTTTCTACTCCAGACTCAGTCCACTGCTTCCGCAAGTCCCCCAAGGTCTGGAATCGGCCCTTCTCCACAATCTTCCTCAGGGTCCGGTCACCTCTTCTCATTGTGCAGCGTTTTCTGCCACACTTTTTCCTTCCCACAGACTTCCCACTGAGGTGCCTTGATACAGCACTCTGGGAACAGCCTATTCGTTCAGAAATTTCTTTCTGTGTCTTACCCTCTTGCTTGAGGGTGTCAACAGTGGCCTTCTGGACAGCAGTCAGGTCGGCAGTCTTACCCATGATTGGGGTTTTGAGTGATGAACCAGGCTGGGAGTTTTAAAGGCCTCAGGAATCTTTTGCAGGTGTTTAGAGTTAACTCGTTGATTCAGATGATTAGGTTCATAGCTCGTTTAGAGACCCTTTTAATGATATGCTAATTTTGTGAGGTAGGAATTTTGGGTTTTCATGAGCTGTATGCCAAAATCATCCGTATTAAGACAATAAAAGACCTGAAATATTTCAGTTAGTGTGCAATGAATCTAAAATATATGAATGTTAAATTTTCATCATTACATTATGGAAAATAATTAACTTTATCACAATATGCAAATATTTTGAGAAGGACCTGTATATAAGAATGAAGGACCAAAAGCAAAATTTCCAATAAATAAATAAATTACTAAATAAATAGCTCTGTCTCCAAAAAATGAAAAAAAAAGTTTTAGATAATTGTTACACAATGTAGCATAAATATTTTTTGTATTTTTCAACAGTATTAAATTAATTTATAATTCCATTTTCATTTACAAATATTTATAAATGTGATGATGTAAATAAAAAAAATTAAATCACATACATGAAACAGATGCATTTATTGACATTTTATTATTTATATTAAAAAAAGATATTTTAATAAACTGACTTTATTCAATCTATATTTCAGGAATATATAATTTTTAATTTATATATTGAATTTGTGTTTTACTTCATTAAAAGCTGGAAATAGTAAAATGTTGAACTAAAATAAGGAAATCCTCTTGATGATAAAATACTTTTTTTTTCAGTGTATTGATTGTCAGACATAAAAATTACTTGTGCAAAAACTGAACATATAAGCCCCTACATCTTTGAAAAAAAAAAAAAGAAACTCAATTAAGAAACCTCCTGGTGTCTTTTTTTGCACAGTTTTAAATTGTTTTTTTAATAATCTATAGTTATCTGAACTGTGGATCAAAAATAGTCAAGGACCTAACATATTACTTGACTAGTAAATCTTTTTGGACTCCTTTATGTCCGACTGTACAGAGAGATTTTTCCTCTTACTTTCCATACAGATATTTGTACACAGCCTCTGACTTAGCAATAACTAATTTACCCATTTGAAAATTTTGCAAAGTGGTTCTTTAAATGATACAGTTTTAAAATATGACACTTCACATGTGATATGTGTTGTCCGTATATTATAACAGGTCTGTAATTAACATGTTAAAAATACAAGTATGTTTCCAACAACAAATTTACAACTATAATATCAGATAATTTTAATATACCATAATATTTGATATACCAAGACAGTTATACAAAATCAGATAAGAAAAAACGAATTACATCCCACAAAATGAAAGCATGGTTTTCAAATTAAGGTGGTATTAATCAGTCATAAAAAGCATGTTTCAACATTAAAAAGTTGTATTTTTAATATTGTTCAGTATAGTAATCAGTTCTAATACATTCATCCCTGCATCTGAACAAACCATGGCTGATGTTTCTCATGTGCACCAGAAAGACAAGAAAAGCAAGAAATTGTTTTTGGAATGAAACATTTCAACCAGCTTCCCCAGTGCAACAGCGTCTTTCAGGACCTTTGCATTTTAATAGCATACAAAACTGAATATTAGAAATAAGGTACCCTCAGCTAAACTAAAACTGTGTCAATATCAAAAGTAAAAGAAAACTATATATAAAAAAAAAAGACAAACAAAACAACCATGCAACTCTGCAAAGTTCAGTACAGAAGGTGAAAAATTAAATCCTAATCCCATAGTATTAGTATGAGATCCTTTGAGCTAAACCCCACACCTCCAGTTCTCTCTAGCAGCACTTATTAGTATACTTCGGTAAAAAAAAAAGTGCGCATTATTCAGATAGAGGGTTCCTATGCTTTTTCCATTTACAATTCACACCCTTTTAGGCTGAAATGTTTAGATTTTCCCACCGTTTTTATAACATTCTGGACATTGGAGAGCAAGACATTCATTTTGAAAACACTTGTACAGTAATTAGGTTTTATTACCTATGTGTTCCACAAAGCATAAAACTACAACAATGATGCTGGCTCCTAATTTTCCAGAGTATTAAAGGGCAATTCCTTTTTTTTTTGTTTTTGCCACTGCACTTAGATCTGCTTTATTTCAAAATTTTTAACACATATTTTCCAATTAATATTTATTACACACTTCTTCTTTACTGTTTGACATCAAAACCAGATTTGAATAAGAACCACTTGCCCAAATAAAGTATGGAGGCTCAAATGTGCCAAAATCAATTACAACAATAATTCGTTTGAGAAATAGTTATACATGTATTAATTTAAATAAAACTGTAAAATACATTTAATGAATAAAAATATATGTCTTATAATCCAAATGTGTCAATAATGTTCCAGAATTATCTTTTAACATCACATTTCATTATGTGTTCAAATTCTATGCATTAATTATTGTACTTATTCAATTATTTTACCTTTCCTGTGCTAAAGTCCATCATGAAATAGTTTAAACTCTCACTATGGTTCATCAATTAGAGCCAAACATTTAATTGGTTAACCTCCACAGCAACTCAGCTGCCGCCCAATCGCCTTCTCCCAAGCATTGTAAGCCCCGCCCGCTTAACTTTGGTGGGTCAGGTGGACAAATAGCAAACAATCATGACTTTTAAATAAAGAAAAGAAACAAATACTTCATCACACGTGCTTTTGAAATATAGAAAATACACATTTTAATGAACTACTTTCAAATGTATTATTTATGTATTTAAAAATAGTTTAAATATTTAAATAATTATTGCCTAATTGTATATATTTATTTGTTGAATGTATGCATTGCTATGTATTGTATTCTAATGACCATATATGTAAATATTTATTTAACAAGGTATTTTTGCATTAAATGTGGCACTTTCAGCCTTTACTGAAGAAGCAGTAAAATGGCTGTTTTTTTATTGTTAAAAGACTGTATTTATAATGCAGGATCTGAGTTGGTGACTAGAAATCCAAAACAGAAGTTGCTAGTTTCTTAAACTGAACCTGCAAAGAGACATGAAGGATATTATTAAAATACAAAACAATGTGAAGTTCACTTTACTTGTGGAAATTCCCAATTGTTTAATAAAAAAGAAAAAGATATGGAATTAAGTCTGGAAACTTAATCATACTTTCATATACAACTGTCTTTTTCCCAAAGTCCAGACTTTTTTTATACTTTTTCAGACATTTCATGATATTGTAGGAACCCTGGAGCTGACAGCAGTCATCATTACAGAACTGTATCCAAAACATGTTGCATTGATTAAAAAACACAATTAAACAGTCAACAATATTATTCAAGTTAGCTTCATGGACTGTGTGACGGGACACTTCTTGTGCTCCATCTGCTGCAGATGATGCCATTAACTATTAAGAAAAGTTATTGAAACGTCACGTCAAGCTAAATGAACATTACAGATGTCCATAACAGATGAAAAGGCTTCCTTAGAAAGCAAATTTCTTTGCCACTGAGAACCTATAGTGGTCACATTTTAAAATGTACACATTACTCTGCCATGGGCATGGATGTTGACATGCTCTCCCAATGAAGATGGAGAATGCTTTGTTCAAGGCACTGGACAAAGGGGGAAGCTCCAGTAGCAAGAGGTGCAGTTAGAGGTGCGGTGGCTCTGAAAGTCTGCACCTGAGGTAAGGCAGAGAAGGAGAGAGGGAGAGAGAGAGAGAGAGAGAGAGAGAGAGACTTTGACTCTCAAGTCTCTAGCAATGAGACTCCTTTTCATCAACGGGGAAATAACCGTCCTTGGTGGGAGGAGCTTTCTGGTGGAGCTTGTCCCCTTCTCTAGCAACGATGCCCATCAGTCTCCCTTGTTCCTGCTTCGTCGTTGGTAGGTCAGTGGAGGGAGTGGTCAAGAGAATGAGGCGCTGTAATAGGTGTAATGAAAATCCATCAAAACACAATGGAAAAACAATAAATTGAGTGAAGCAAAAATATAAAACATAAATATAAAACATCCCTTTCAGTTATTCCATTGTTTTTAAAGCATATAAATAATCTTTAAACATGATTTTCTGAAACAAAAAGAGCCGTTTGAGCCAGGTCCACCTAAATGAGAAGGTACTTCTATATATTTATGGATGATAACAGCGCCAACCTCAGGCTTGTGACTATCGCTGTAGACATTTCATTCTTAAAAAAAAAAAAAAAAACTGTAAAATGGGAAGTCAAATGGATGTATAGTTATGTATTGGCAACACAGAAAAAAGATGGCAAGAGCAGTTATGATATACATATCTTCTACGCAGAAGGCATGTTGAGCTTTGGATGAAAACACAAGACTGGAGAATGGACTTCTTCTTACCTACATTGAAAGAGTGTCATCTTTTGTCCCAGAATTACGAAACTATAAAAATTTTGAATTTATGGGAAAGAACAAGTCAAAACGACGAGGATACTGCACAATTCATGCCACAATTACATGGTCTGTTAGCATAAAGTTTATGGACTAATTAGGGTAATTGGTGAACAGTCTAATTAGCTTCAGCAATGGCTCTTTTTATTCTCTGTGTCTGAGCCAAATTAACTAAAGAGTGTTTTACTGCAGTTGCAGTATTTTGACTTCCCTTCCATCCGCCACTTTAGGGTAATTAAAACGTCCTGAAGAAAACACAGAATCATAATGTGGATTATGGAAATACATTTTCAATTAATGCATGACTTTTTAATTAAACATATTTTGATGACACAGTTGTTGAAGCATGCAGCATATCAGAGTAACAATGTTGGTATGAATTGGAGCAGAAATTAAGTCATCTATATATTCTGCTGAATTAGCATTTTTTTTAATTACAGTTTTGTCACAAGCATTTGCCACTGTGGTGAATTACAGGCAGACTGAGTTCAACACAGGGTCGTTTTAAACCCCTAGGAAGGGTACTGGTATGTTAGGTCTTTAAGCTTCTCCTCTTAGGGAACATTTCTTTTGACTTCTTCCTCACTACACCAATCAACATATACATTTTCCCATCATCAACTCAAATTTGAGCTGGAGACACTGCCATACTGTTCTCTCTGAGGCCTATCGTGTTACAGACTGATGACCAAGTTTGACTGTTTTAACCTTTTTTAGACAATTTGTGTCTCTATGAAAGCCTTCCACAAATAAAGTTTGACTGATTTATAGGCTAATTGTGTAGTAATTCACTAGAAATATTGGTATTTTAAAAAAAAAGGTTAAAATAATAGCAATACTACGGTGGCCGGGAGGTGCAAACCAACATTACTAAATCTAAAACACTTACAAAACTTGAGACAAATTCTATATTTTAGAAAACAATTCAACAAGATGTAGGACACTTTTACTAATCCCAAAACAAATCTACATTTGCGAAAACAAATTAATATTTCAGGAAACAAATTAACATTTCAGAAAACACTTTAACAACACGCCAAACACTTTTACAAATGACAAAATCTAACGGAAAGGGAATGTACCAACTCCGAGGCTGATCTGAAAGTGATAACGGGAGCACTCATGGTGACCCAAGATGGACAGCAATCGAGTGGCGTTTTGCCCATTTTGTGGCACACATGAATAGATTACCTCGGTTTTGTTTTTTGTCAGGTCAGTCCTTAGAATCTGAAAGACAGCAAGCTCAATTTGTGGCAGTAGCAACTAGAAATGGTACCTCTGCCAGCGGAGGGTCCAACGGTGCCAGACCAGCTTTAAAAGATGCTGCCACGGCGGCTGCTGTTGTTTTTGTGGAGGCCATTGCTGATTATTGGCAAATGGGTTGTCATTATAGTTATTAGCTATTGACTGTTAGTCAGTAATTACTTTCAAATTATGTCATTATTGGTCATTATTTAATAAACAGTGTGAGACCCATAATATAGGGTGGTTGTATTTACTTGAGATGGAATCTATGTCCTAAATAGCATTATGTGTATATATAACGTGCAGAAAGGATGACGAAAAGACATTCCACAAACAGGTCTGTTTATTATAGATGATAAATGGTTACTGTGATTTTACTCACAGAAAATAAAATGAATTACTTAAAAACACACCGGCACTGTAGAAGTCCCTGGCCACAGGTTGCTAGAATGATGCCACGAGGGTGCCACAGGTTGCTAGAATGATGCCAGAGGGTGCCACAGTTTGCTAGAAGGATGCCAGAGGGTGCCACAGGTTGCTAGAAGGATGCCAGAGGGTGCCACAGGTTGCTAGAAGGATGCCAGAGGGTGCCACAGATTGCTACAAGGATGCCATAGGGTGCCACAGGTTGCTAGAATGATGCCAGAGGGTGCCACAGTTTGCTAGAAGGATGCCAGAGGGTGCCACAGGTTGCTAGAAGGATGCCAGAGGGTGCCACAGGTTGCTAGAAGGATGCCAGAGGGTGCCACAGATTGCTACAAGGATGCCATAGGGTGCCACAGGTTGCTAGAAGGATGCCAGAGGGTCCCACATGTTGCCAGAGGGTGCCACAGATTGCTACAAGGATGCCAGAGGGGGCCACATATTGCTAGAAGGATGCCTGAGGGTCCCACATGTTGCTAGAAGGATGCCAGAGGGTGCCACATGTTGCTAGAAGGATGCCAGAGGGTGCCACAGGTTGCTAGAAGGATCCCAGAGGGTGCCACATGTTGCTAGAAGGATCCCAGAGGGTGACACATGTTGCTAGAAGGATGCCATAGGGTGCCACATGTTGCTAGAAGGATTCCAGAGGCTGCCACAGGTAGCTAGAAGGATGCCAGAGGGTCCCACAGATTGCTACAAGGATGCCATAGGGTGCCACAGGTTGCTAGAAGGATGCCAGAGGGTCCCACATGTTGCCAGAGGGTGCCACAGATTGCTACAAGGATGCCAGAGGTTGCCACATATTGCTAGAAGGATGCCTGAGGGTCCCACAGGTTGCTACAAGAATGCCAGAGGGTGTCACATGTTGCTAGAAGGATGCCAGAGGGTGCCACAGGTTGCTAGAAGGATCCCAGAGGGTGCCACATGTTGCTAGAAGGATGCCATAGGGTGCCACATGTTGCTAGAAGGATTCCAGAGGCTGCCACAAGGTAGCTAGAAGGATGCCAAAGGGTCCCACAGGTTGCTAGAATGATGCCAGAGGGTGCCACACATTGCTAGAAGGATGCCAGAGGGTGCCACAGGTTGCTAGAAGAATCCCAGAGGGTGCCACAGGTTGCCAGAGGGTGCCACATGTTGCTAGAAGGATGCCAGAGGGTGCCACAGGTTGCCTGAGGGTGCCACAGGTTGCTACAAGGATTCCAGAGGGTGCCACAGGTTGCCAGAGGGTGCCACATGTTGCTAGAAGGATGCCAGAGGGTGCCACATGTTGCTAGAAGGATGCCAGAGGGTGCCACATGTTGCTAGAAGGATGCCAGAGGGTGCCACATGTTGCTAGAAGGATGCCAGAGGGTGTCACAGGTTGCTAGAAGGATGCCAGAGGGTCCCACAGGTTGCCAGAGGGTGCCACTGATGGCTACAAGGATTCCAGAGGGTGCCACATGTTGCTACAAGGATTCCAGAGGGTCCCACAGGATGCCAGAGGGTGCCACAGATTGCTACAAGGATTCCAGAGGTTGCCACATGTTGCTACAAGGATTCCAGAGGGTGCCACAGGTTGCCAGAGGGTGCCACATGTTGCTAGAAGGATGCCAGAGGGTGCCACAGGTTGCGACAAGGATGTCAGAGGGTGCCACAGGTTGCCAGAGGTTGTCACATGTTGCTAGAAGGATGCCAGAGGGTGCCACAGGTTGCAACAAGGATGTCAGAGGGTGCCACATGTTGCTACAAGGATTCCAGAGGGTGCCACAGGTTGCTAGAAGGATGCCAGAGGGTGCCACATGTTGCTAGAAGGATGCCAGAGGGTGCCACATGTTGCTAGAAGGATGCCAGAGGGTGTCACAGGTTGCTAGAAGGATGCCAGAGGGTGCCACATGTTGCTAGAAGGATACCAGAGGGTCCCGCAGGTTGCCAGAGGGTGCCACATGTTGCTACAAGGATGCCAGAGGGTGCCACATGTTGCTAGAAGGATGCCAGAGGGTGCCACATGTTGCTAGAAGGATTCCAGAGGGTGCCACAGGTTGCCAGAGGGTGCCACAGGTTGCCAGAGGGTGCCACATGTTGCTAGAAGGATGCAAGAGGGTGTCACAGGTTGCTACAAGGATGCCAGAGGGTGCCACAGGTTGCCAGAGGTTGCCACATGTTGCTAGAAGGATGCCAGAGGGTGCCACAGGTTGCAACAAGGATGTCAGAGGGTGCCACATGTTGCTACAAGGATTCCAGAGGGTGCCACAGGTTGCCAGAGGGTGTCACATGTTGCTAGAAGGATGCCAGAGGGTGCCACAGGTTGCGACAAGGATGTCAGAGGGTGCCACAGGTTGCTAGAAGGATGCCAGAGGGTCCCACAGGTTGCCAGAGGGTGCCACATGTTGCTAGAAGGATGCCAGAGGGTGCCACAGGTTGCTAGAAGGATGCCAGAGGGTGCCACATGTTGCTAGAAGGATGCCAGAGGGTGCCACATGTTGCTAGAAGGATGCCAGAGGGTGCCACAGGTTGCTAGAAGGATGCCAGAGGGTGCCACATGTTGCTAGAAGGATGCCAGAGGGTCCCGCAGGTTGCCAGAGGGTGCCACATGTTGCTACAAGGATGCCAGAGGGTGCCACATGTTGCTAGAAGGATGCCAGAGGGTGCCACATGTTGCTAGAAGGATGCCAGAGGGTGCCTCAGGTTGCTAGAAGGATGCCAGAGGGTCCCGCAGGTTGCCAGAGGGTGCCACATGTTGCTACATGGATGCCAGAGGGTGCCACAGGTTGCGAGAAGGATGCCAGAGGGTGCCACATGTTGCTACAAAGATGCCAGAGGGTGCCACATGTTGCTAGACGGATGCCAGAGGGTGCCACATGTTGCTAGAAGGATGCCAGAGGGTGCCACAGGTAGCTAGAAGGATGCCAGAGGGTGCCACAGGTTGCTAGAAGGATGCCAGAGGGTCCCGCAGGTTGCCAGAGGGTGCCACATGTTGCTACATGGATGCCAGAGGGTGCCACAGGTTGCTAGAAGGATGCCAGATGGTGCCACATGTTGCTAGAAGGATGCCAGAGGGTGCCACAGGTTGCTAGAAGGATGCCAGAGGGTGCCACAGGTTGCTAGAAGGATGCCAGAGGGTCCCGCAGGTTGCCAGAGGGTGCCACATGTTGCTACATGGATGCCAGAGGGTGCCACAGGTTGCTAGAAGGATGCCAGAGGGTGCCACATGTTGCTACAAGGATGCCAGAGGGTGCCACATGTTGCTAGAAGCATGCCAGAGGGTGCCACAGGTTGCTAGAAGGATGCCAGACGGTGCCACATGTTGCTAGAAGGATGCCAGAGGGTGCCACAGGTTGCTAGAAGGATGCCAGAGGGTGCCACAGGTTGCTAGAAGGATGCCAGAGGGTCCCGCAGGTTGCCAGTGGGTGCCACATGTTGCTACAAGGATGCCAGAGGGTGCCACAGGTTGCTACAAGGATGCCAGAGGGTGCCACATGTTTCTACAAGGATGCCAGTGGGTGCCACAGGTTGCTAAAAGGATGCCAGAGGGTGCCACATGTTGCTAGAAGGATGCCAGAGGGTCCCGCAGGTTGCCAGAGGGTGCCACATGTTGCTACATGGATGTCAGAGGGTGCCACAGGTTGCTAGAAGGATGCCAGAGGGTGCCACAGGTTGCTAGAAGGATGCCTGAGGGTCCCGCAGGTTGCCAGAGGGTGCCACATGTTCCTACAAGGATGCCAGAGGGTGCCACAGGTTGCTAGAAGGATGCCAGAGGGTGCCACAGGTTACTAGAAGGATGCCTGAGGGTCCCGCAGGTTGCCAGAGGGTGCCACATGTTGCTACAAGGATGCCAGAGGGTGCCACAGGTTGCTAGAAGGATGCCAAAGGGTGCCACATGTTGCTACAAGGATGCCAGTGGGTGCCACAGGTTGATAGAAGGATGCCAGAGGGTGCCACATGTTGCTAGAAGGATGCCAGAGGTCCCGCAAGTTGCCAGAGGGTGCCACAGGTTGCTAGAAGGATGCCAGAGGGTGCCACATGTTGCTACAAGGATGACAGAGGGTGCCACAGGTTGCTAGAAGGATGCCAGAGGGTGCCACATGTTGCTACAAGGATGCCAGAGGGTGCCACAGGTTGCTAGAAGGATGCCAGAGGGTGCCACAGGTTGCTACAAGGATGCCAGAGGGTGCCACAGGTTGCTAGAAGGATGCCAGAGGGTGCCACAGGTTGCTGCAAGGATGCCAGAGGGTGCCACAGGTTGCTACAAGGATGCCAGAGGGTGCCACAGCAATCATTTTCCATGTAAACATATGCTGAGGAAAACTTTGAAAAGTGCCTTGGCTTCTGACATGATACTCTGCATGACCTGATAAAAGTATTCAAACCCCCTTATTTCTTCCCCTGCAGCAGGCTTGATCTATGGCATGGTTCAGGGCAGATGGCTCTGTTTAGTCTAGGTATAAGATAAGATTTTTGCCACCCTGTGCAGGGTTCAAATTTGGTGGTCAACATGTCTAGGAAGGAATTACAACAGGTTTCACCTCGATCCCTCCTCTGTGTGTCTGGGTCTCATGGAAATTATCTTGAATAAGACAGTTTTTTTACTTTGTCTAGTGAGAACCGTTTTGACAAAGCTCCCGAATGCATGTCTGACAGTGTTCTCCCTTGTTAAGGTTAAAATAAACCTGGCTGAGTGACATTTAGCGATCTCTTTCTTTGGTAAATACTAATTTTTCCATAGCAGTATGGTAGCAGCGTTGGGATTCCTTGAGTGATTTCTTCCGAGGACATCGAAAAAAGAATGGTTTTCAAACCTGATTATTGTTAAAGAGAAGGAGGACTTTTTTTCAGACGGTGAGATACCTTCAGCAATTTTATACAGATTTATAAAATACCATAAAAATGGAAATGCAAAATAAAGAGTAGAAAATAGAAAATACTATCTTAAAATGATATAAGGGAAATATAAAAAGGTTTTCTATTGGAGACAAAGGTAATTTAGCAATTTTCAGCTTTAGAACAGGGAGTGAGGCGGACCTCGCTGTGTACCATGAGCAGCACTGTGGAAGACCCCAATTAGGGTGCCAGAAAGCTCTAAACAGAGAGACGTCCGCAGGTTTTAAAGGAATCTTCCCCCCATTACCCAGACGTGCAAGGGGACAGTGGTAAAGCTCTGTCAGTAAGGTTCTGTCAGGAAACAGAAGCAAAGTATTTTTATGGGACAGGAGCAGAGTTCTAAGCGATTACCTCCTCCCTGCGGAGAAACATTTGATTTTATGGTGAGAAAATATGGACCAAAAGCACTCAGTGCATCAATGAATGGGTTAAATTATTTGATTTTTCCGACAAGGGGCTCATTTAGCTCTACAATATGAAAAAGGGTTGGAGAAGCGACAAAAGAAAATTAGATAAAAAAGCAGATTGGAGCAAATGGGTGACAGGTATGTGGACAACTGACTGACTTCTGTTAATAAAGCTAGTTGGGTAACAGTCATCAATCTCTTTTTTTGGTAAATACAATTGTTTCCATAACACATAATATCTATTCATGAATACAAGACATTAGTCCATCCATGCATCCATTTTATATGCCCAGTTTTTCTTGTAGGGTCATCTTTGCCCATCTCTGGTGCTCAGAGGCGAGAGGCAAGGTACACCCTCCGTAGTACGCAAGTCCATCACAAGGAAACACAGAGACACACAGGACAAAAAGACATGCATGCTCATTCTCATGTGTAACAGCAATGCATATCTTTGTACTGTGGGAAGAAGACAGAGAACCTGGCGAAAACCCACATATGCAACTGAAGAACATTCAACTCCATGCAGAAGGAACCCAGGCTGGGATTCGTGTCTAGGACGTTCTTACTGAAAGGAAACAGTTCTCAAAACGCTAATATTCAAGTTACAAATCAAATCCTTTAATTTTTTTTATTTTGTTCACCGCTGATTGATGTCTACAGACGTGTTATCCTCAGGAAAGTATGTTACATGTATTTACAACTTTTGTCCTTACTTATTTTAAAGGAAATAACATAAAGCAAAGAAGAAAACAGAAAATAAAACTGAACTATTCATTCAATTACTCCACTCAATTCCCTAAATTAAAGTTTCTGACTGCTAAAAATGACACAAGACTTACTTCTCTAAGCGTTCCTGGAGTGTAATAGAGTTTCCCTGCCATCCAAAGTGGGATGCAAAGCATGGAGGACAGAGCCAGAATCCAGCCAATCCCATCCCCCCATACTGGGTACACGTATACATTGTTGTACTTCAGAGGTGAGTACTTGATCAATGCGAAGGCAAAGGTTCCCTGTGAAGTAAAAACAAATGTTATGTTTGTTACTCTACTTGCATGATTTTACTGTATGAATCCCTGTTACCCAATAGCTGATAGTTATATTTAACCTTAAACTTCTATTAAAACATAGATAAAGAACGCTGTAAGCTATTTCATTATTTTTTAAGTATGTATACTGCAATTTTAATGTTGTCCTGAAGGGGCTGCTGCTGTTTCAGCAGAATGGGATGAAAAATTATCGAATATAAACATAAAACATACGAAGCATGTGGCAGGGGTGAAGAAGAGCCAGCAGAATTTAATGACAGGGCCGGGACGGTATCCGATCATATCCTCTATGTTGTCATAGAAACGATCAGCACCTGAAGGAAGACACATGCCTAAGTGCTTTGCAATTACCTTTTACGGATTTAAAACAAAGACGCACTGAACCTACATATGTTGACTTACCATAAACCCAGGCAATGCAAACAGTCTCGAAAACAGCCACGAAAAGAAGGCACATCCCACTGGCTGCGTAGTAGTCGAAGAGCTGGAAGATGTACATGCCTCCCTGCAGACACAAACGGGTATGATTTCAACCAAAAAAGGCACCTCCGTGGAGTCAAACTGCCACCTAACTAAGTTCATCCACATTTGCCTTTGTATGATTTGAAGTTATTAGCTAGAATGGATGCTCTACAGCTTGCAGAGGCTAAATGCAAAATAAATGTTGATCAAAATTAAAAGCAACAATTTGACCTTTTTACCATGTTCTCTGGCTTTTTTATTTGCTTTTCCAGCATTTCCTTAAAGTTAGGCTAAAACATAATGACGTGCTTGCTGGCATACATGTACATTCTGAAGTGTGTTTGGAGAGACGAACCTCTGTCAGCATAATAAGTCCCATGAGGAAGGACGCCACAGCTACAGCAAGGATAAAGAGTTCCCTGCGGTTTTTGCGGCGGAAGACGGAGGGATACATATCCACCATGGCTGTCACCAAGCTCTCCACACAAACAAACTAACATAGAAAAGAAGTTGAAAAAATGACTTATTAAAACATAACATGACTCAGCATCAAATGGCTTTGCTTATGTGTTTGTGTTGTTGATTGTACCTGACTGTCCAGTCCCAGGAACACAATCATAATAAAGAAACAGCAGGCCCAGAGAGGGGAAACCGGCATCATGGTCACAGCGCGAGGATATGCTATGAAAGCCAAACCTGGACCTGGGATACACAAAGACACCATTCAGACTTCTAACTTGTAGTCTTCTTTGTTGTATTTAAAAAATAATATATAATCACAGAGCCAAAGATTTAAAAAACAGATAAGACTGTTAGAAATTTACTAACCAGTACATACAACACCGTTTTTCAGGTTCTATCCACAAACTTCAATATATTTGTTTAGGACTTTATGTGATAGACCGACACAAAGTGTTGCATAATTGTAAAGTGGAAGGAAAAGACCAAGTGTTTTTCAAACTAGATTTGCATACAAAAATCTGAAAAGCATGGTGTGTGTTTGTATTTAGCCCAACAGAGCCACAAATGAAATTAAATTGAATGAAAACTGCAAGTTTTTTGGGGTATGTCTCTACAAGCTTTGCACATCAAGAGACAGATTTATTTTTCTTATTTACTTTGCATATTAATTTGAGCTCAGAGAGACTGGATGTGCAGTGTCTAAACAGCAATTTTCAAGTCTTGCCTCAGATTCTCAACTGGATTTAGGTCGTGACTTTGATTAGGCCATTCTAACACATGAGCATGCTGAATTGTAAACCATTCCACTGTAGCTCTTCCTGTATGTTTAGGGGTTTTGACTCAGTCTCGAGGCTTTTTTAGCTTTTTACAGGTTTTCTTTCAGTATTTGCCTGGGTTCAGCCCCATCCATCTTCCCATCAACTCTCACCACATTCCCTGTCCTTGATAAAGAATAGCATCTCCACAAAATGATGCTGCAACCCTATATTGTACTGTGGGGATGGTGTTTTCAGAGTGATGTGCACTGCTGGATTTCCATACATGGTGCTTTGATTGTGGTCTCATCAGAACAGAGTACCTTCTTCCAAAATGTCTGCTGTCTTCTTCATCATGGTTTTTGGCAAACTGCTAACAAGATTATTGTGGTTTCTTTCTTCGTACCACTCTTACATAAAGGTCAGATTTGTTGAGTGCATCCACCAACCTGTCTGCTGTGTTCCATGTTTTTCATGATCCCATCTCTTTGCTAATGTGTTTCTAACAAACCTCTGAGGCCTTTGCAGAACAGCTGGAGCTATACTGAGATTAAATTAGACACAGAGGGACTCCATTTAATTAGGTGACTTCTGAAGGTAAATGGTTTCACTGGATTTGATGTGAAAGATGAAAGTTAAGCGAGCTGAGTACAAATGTACGCCACCCTTTTCAGAATTCTGTTTGTAAAAAATATTAAAAATAATTTCCTTCATTGGTTGTAAAAAACTAAATGTTGGGGAATGAATAATTTTGCAAGTCAATATATGTTATTTGGCAACCCCTCCTTTAATAATAAAAATTAAAAAGGTTTAGCCACAAGCACTCTTTTCATTTGTAAGTCTATTTTGACTATGTAGTCATAATATACTTTCTGTAAAGTTTTTTTCGAGAAGGTTTAACAGTATATATCCATGTTCCAAAATAGCTGAAAAAACACCCACATATTCCAAAACTTTCTGGACATACTCTGCAGTACTTTGAATTCTGTCACTGCTTTTATTAAAGTGAATGAAAGAAATACAAACCGGATTCAGCCACTTCTGAGATAGGAATGTTTTGCTCAAAGGACATGAAACCCAAAATGGAGAAGATGGCAAAGCCAGCTAGAAAACTTGTGCCGCTGTTCAGGAAACAGAGACACAGACAATCCCTGGAAACAGCACAGACAAGGGATATCATGCCCTAATTAGGAAATGCATTTGCTAATGGGTGTAGAATAAGACCTTCATCTAGACTACAGACTTGACAAAGTTCTTGTAAAAATAAAATGGCAACTGCTATTTTGGGTAATGTTGCAAAATAAGTAAATTAGAGATTATGTAAATTGGAAAACAGATGAAGCAGCATTGGACAATCAATCTTAATACCAGTGAGATATTCTGAAGCCTTACTTGTAGCAGTTGTTGTTGTATTTGTTGTAGCTTCCTAAGGCAGTAAGACAGCCCAGGCAGATGGCATATGAGAAAAAGATCTGAGTTCCAGCATCCATCCAGACCTTTGTAAAAAAAAACATTATATATATATATGCATGTTTATATATGTGTCCTTTAAGGCTGTACAGTCAACAGCTGTCATAAGATATAGATTTTCCCAGCGGGACTTGAAGACACCTCTTTGAAAGCCTTTAGGTGGATGACCTGTAAAGACATGTTTGAGACCCCACCTGTCATCTCACTCTTCAGAGAGCTGTTGCGAGTTGAAACTCATTCCTCTTCTTAAGGTGATAGAAGATAAAACATTTTGTTCCGACCACTGTTTGAGCAGCAGCGATGTTATCCTGATGCTACGCAACCAGGGGTCACTCTCCCACGCCTCACCTTTCCCACCAGTGCTTGATGACTAAATGGCCACAAGTGTAATTTTTAAAACAAACTGTTTTTCTGTTACTTTCCTACATAACTGAACTGTCTGGGCTTTCTCAACTACTTACTAGATATTTTAATAAACCAAATCATGAGCTGGGCACCCTACCCAGAAAAAGGAAAGGAGTGGATAGATGTTTAGATCCAAATAATTTTTTATGACCCACAACGAGTGTGAAGCTAAAAAGGAGATTTCTCTGAACATTTCTCAAGACATGTAAAAGACATTTAGAAAGCCTTAAAAAATTCATTGTTAGCCCTAACTTTAAATTAGAGCTGGATGATATCAGGAAAATATTTAATTGCTATTATTTTGGTAAAAATTGATTATGATGAAACCATATACACTGCTCAAAAAAATAAAGGGAACACTCAAATAACACATCCTAGATCTGAATGAATGAAATATTCTCATTGAATACTTTGTTCTGTACAAAGTTAAATGTGCTGACAACAAAATCACACAAAAATCATCAATGGAAATCAAATTTATTAACCAATGGAGGCCTGGATTTGGAGTCACACACAAAATTAAAGTGGAAAAACCCACTACAGGCTGATTCAACTTTGATGTTATGTCCTTAAAACAAGTCAAAATGAGGCTCAGTATTGTGTGTGGCCTCCACGTGCCTGTATGACCTCCCTACAACGCCTGGGCATGCTCCTGATGAGACGGCGGATGGTCTCCTGAGGGATCTCCTCCCAGACCTGGACTAAAGCATCCACCAACTCCTGGACAGTCTGTGGTGCAACGTCGCGTTGGTGGATGGAGCGAGACATGATGTCCCAGATGTGCTCAATCGGATTCAGGTCTGGGGAACGGGCGGGCCAGTCCATAGCTTCAATGTCTTCATCTTGCAGGAACTGCTGACACACTCCAGCCACATGAGGTCTAGCATTGTTTTGCATCAGGAGGAACCCAGGGCCAACGGCACCAGCATATGGTCTCACAAGGGGTCTGAGGATCTCATCTCGGTACCTAATGGCAGTCAGGCTACCTCTGGTTAGCACATGGAGGACCATGCGGCCCTCCAAAAAATGCCACCCCACACCATTACTGACCCACTGCCAAACCAGTCATGCTGAAGGATGTGGCAGGCAGCAGATCACTCTCCACATTGTCTCCAGACTCTGTCACGTCTGTCACATGTGCTCAGTGTGAAGCTGCTTTCATCTGTGAAGAGCACAGGGCGCCAATGGCGAATGTGCCAATCCTGCTGTTCTCTGGCAAATGCCAAGCGTCCTGCACGGTGTTGGGCTGTGAGCACAACCCCCATTTGTGGACGTCGGGCCCTCATACCATCCTCATGGAGTCTGTTTCTAACCGTTTGTTCAGACACATGCAAATTTGTGGCCTGCTGGAGGTCATTTTGCAGGGCTCTGGCAGTGCTCCTCCTCTTCCTCCTTGTACAAAGGCAGAGGTAGTGGTCCTGCTGCTGGGTTGTTGCCCTCCTACGGCCTCCTCCATGTCTCCTGGTGTACTAGCCTGTCTCCTGGTAGCGCCTCCAGGCTCTGGACTCTACGCTGACAGACACAGCAAACCTTCTTGCCACAGCTCGCATTGATGTGCAATCCTGGATGAGCTGCACTACCTGAGCCACTTGTGTGGGTTGTAGAGTCCGTCTCATGCTACCACGAGTGTGAAAGCACCACCAACATTCAAAAGTGACCAAAACATCAGCCAGAAAGCATAGGTACTGAGAAGTGGTCTGTGGTTCCCACCTGCAGAACCACTCCTTTATTGAGTGTGTCTTGTTAATCGCCAAAGATGTCCCCCTGTTGTCTATTTCATTTGCACAACATCATGTGAAATTGATTGTCACTCAGTGTTGCTTCCTAAGAGGACTTGGAATTATATTGTGTTGTTTAAGTGTTCCCTTTATTTTTTTGAGCAGCATATTTCTGACTCTCTTCTTTCTTAACCATTAAACAATGTCCTTACCATTGTCCGTCCACTTTATTATCTTGGCCATTAAAATATACGCTAGGTGTGGGCATTAAGGGCAGTGAGAGTCCTTCCAACTGACCAAATATGTTATTGATAAGTACAGCATGATTGCACCTCACTTGAAATATGGTATCCTTCCAAATATTGCACCCAGCCAGTCTCTTCCGATTACAATATTACACACACTGATATTGCGATGGTGATTGTGATTCAATATATTGCGTAACTTTTCTCTGAATGTTAACTAATGTGCTAAATCTTGAATGTGAGCCAGAGAATTACATCATGTTTGCACCTTTCAGCGTGAAAACATCCCAATGATTAGATAGACATTATGACAACAGTAAATTGTTATTTTTTTGAAAAGCAATGAGTCATTGTTTACTATTAGGTGTCTTAATGAATGTATTTCTCGTATTATCCAAACTCGACTTCTGAGTGGTTGGTGACGACTCCTCCCCAAGATAGCTCCAGTTGCCAAGGAGCTGAGATTCAATGTAGATATAGAAAGAAACCAGCAAACCCATTAAGAAGCTTTTAAGAATGTGTCAGAGCCAGGGCTGATCACTGTGGTCACATTTGATTCCAATATATATTTTTGTTTGCTTGTACACTTTGCTAGGTTGGTCTAAATTTGTGTTCTTGCAAATTCTTCACCTTTCCCCATGCCTTTGACTTGCATTTGGTAACTTTCTTAAAGTGTGTCATCCAATTCCAAAATCAAAGTAAGAAACCATCAAGACATCCTACGACCTGGGTCAGAAAAGACAACTGATAATCTGTGAGTGAACTCCTGGCAATCAGAACCGCTGTTGGACCCAAAACCGAATATCCCCTTGGCTGAGAGAGATAGACGGAAAAAGGGAGCTGAATGACTACATAAGTCCAGTAGGTCCCATGACAATTAACAGTTCATCTAACCAAAGTAAGGCCTTCTTTCCAGTTCTATCCCTGGTGATTCTGATGCTTAAAGCTGTGGGGGCCAAGGTAGTCCTGAGACATTGAACTCATCCTCTCTTTTCTCTCATTTCTCAGATTTAAGAAAAACCAAGTCAAAATTAGATGGAAAATCCATTTCCTCATTGAAAGCCGATAAACCCTTGATAAATCTGTTTAGTATTTGAACATTAAATCCCTAGTCCTAAACCTATTGTTTTACTCTGTAGCAGTACTAATAGTAGTAGTTGTAGAGTAGATTTGTGTCACGATCCTGAGATGTTTGCGTTTTGTTTTCCTTTGCTGTATGTATTTTCACTATTTTCTTGCTGTTAATAATGTTCTTAAGGTCTTGCTTCCTTTAGGTTGTTTTTCTGTGGTCATGTTGTTAGTTGTTTTCCTTATAAGGTCATTCTTTTGTGTTTCACCCCTCGTTTACTTTGTTCTTTTAGTTATTTTCTGGTAGTTCTCTGCCAGGTTCTTCCCTGGGTTTCCTTATGTTTCTGCTCAGCTATAGGTTGGTTAATTAGTCTCCATCCATTAGCTGCTCTGCCTTTCTCTCTGCCTCAGCTGAAACTCATTTCCTCTGATTAGCTCAACTGGTTTGGTTGTCATTCCTTCACCCTGCCTCAGTATATAAGATCTCTGATTCTAATTGCTCTCTACAGGATCCTTCTGTTACCATGCCCTTCTTCCTTACTATTCAGCCAAATATTTTGTCCGTACTTCACGCTTTGCTCACACCGTGCTTGCCTGTAAGTCATATTTTTTTATCATTAAATCATAATACTCGCTCCTGTCTGCAATTTGCTCCAGCTAGCTCCAACCTCACAAAACATGACAGTTTGCCTATGTGCTCCATTGTGCCCAATTAAATCATTAGTAATTAGATCTTAGTTGAATTATTTTGTTTGAATATCTTTAATTAAAAAGATCTTTATTTAAGGTGTCGCTGTCCTTAATTGTTTCTCAACAAATCTGAATTTCAAGAAATATATAAAACACCTGTGACCCTCTTTCAAATCTGTGACAGAGATTGCTCAGCGCAACGGAAAGTGATTTATCCTTCAGATTAATTTTGGGATCATGAGACTAACCCCTCATTCATACAGACTCTGTCATCCATGCGTTTTGCTCTCTGTCCCAAATAGAAGCCACGCTAGTCAATGCGATAATTCACACTGGCTCCGTGGCACTGCAGCATGACGGAGAGACCTTCTCTGTCCGTGAGAGATAGGGTTCAAGTCTATTTTTGACTGATCACGGAGCACACACACCTGAATTTCAGTGGGGGTAAAATTCACGGATGATGGAGCTATTGTAGAATGCATGAACAGATCCTAAACACAAAAACACAGCCAGTGTGAATTGCCGCATGGCACAATTTGCGATCGATGATGGAGACAAGGAACGTAGTCAGTGTGAAAGAGGGGTGATTTTCCTAGATTGTGACACCGACTGGTTCCTAACTGTAGCATGGTTTAATGCAACTTACTCAGGCTACACTAATTTGGTTTGCCTTTCTTCCTGTAGCCTACTGGTTGACAGGACTGGAGTTTCAACCAACAGCAAAAATGCTGGACACAACATTGCACAAAGATACTTCCAAGATAGCAATTCTGCCAGCCAGCCTTGACTTGGCCGGCACTCATGGGATGCCTATTCATCCCCCAAGACATGAGAGGAATGGAAAAGGAGGGAGGGCCATTTCTTGGATTTTCATGCTGGAATTGTTGGTCTTTAGAGCTTAGCATTTATACTGTAGAAGTTAGTAAAATAATAGGGCTACACATTAGAAAACAATTTTTGTGAAATTTTACAGCAGGACATAAAAATTGGTTCAAATTAACTTCTATTATTTTGTCAATGGTCAGCACATTAAATTCTACCTGTCACTACTGCTGGGAGTGTCTTCAGTAACAAGAGTTAAGGTTTTTATTGCTACTGAGTGAGATAATTTTATTATTGCAGTCATTGTAAAGAACATTTTCACCAATTTTTGGATTTTTAGGAAGAATCAAAAGGCTAATTGACATAAATGCTTAAATTATTTTATAGATATCTCAAGATGTCTGACACTTTCAGTTTGTCTTTAATACTAAATATTTAAACTTAAGATCGAGGGCTTTTTTCCGTAACCTACCTGGGGGTCAGACAGTCGTCCCAAATCAGGGTAAAGGTAGTAGTGGATTCCCCTGGAGGCTCCTGGCAAAGTGACCCCTCTTACCAGTAGGATCAACAGCATAATATAGGGGAAGGTAGCTGTGAAGTACACCACCTACAAGGAAATAAAAAAAAACTCTGTCAAGCCCAGAAATTTCAATGTAATTTGCATTATTTTCACTTAAATGGCTCGATCTATAGGGATGATATCACCTTCCCAGTGGATTTGACTCCCTTCCAGATGCAGAAGTAGCAGATGACCCATGCAATGGCTAAACAAGCAACTAGATCCCAGTTTAGTGAGCCAATGTGATCAATGCCAGAGGAAATTCTCAGGACTCTACGCCTGCAGAACACAAGCATCCTAGATTACTGCAGCATTTTTAAAAATGTAATTTACAAACCAGCAACACAATCTGAAGTTATTGATTCTGAATGAGGTTCAAATAACTTGTCACGACAGATACTTCCTTGACAAGATGGCAAAACAAAAGGAAAAGAAAAACAGAACTTACTCCCAAAACTCAATGACAGGAGAGGTGGCGTTCTCATGGTGATTGATGGAGCTATTTCCCCTCTGAAATGCCACACAGGAATCTTGAATGAAGAATAGACAAAAGGACATTCACTCCTGCGAAGAAATCCAAGCTTTCTCAGAGGTTTCTAAGTTACACTCAGACGAGAGAAGCAATGCCACCATGAGAAGGAACAGTGAAGTGGAGCAGGAACACTCAGTCCCTCAAAATAAAACAAGTATATGACTGAATCAAATGATGAAGGAAACCACTGAAAAACATCACACAGTCTAGGTCTTGACATTCAATTTTGATTCTTTAAAAATGTAAAACATTTTGAGGATGTAGGTTACACTAATATCCATGAGCAGCGTACAGGCTACATGCTAGCAAGCTAGTGTCAAAGCTAACATGCTAAAGAGGTTAAACTTCATTAGGCTAATAAATAATGACAGGCACTAGATAGATTTAAATTGTAAATATTATTCTGCATATGAATGTTACAAATAAGCTGCAGTCAGTTAATCTTTTAGATAGTTTCATGTTTCTAGAATGAGGCAAAAAAATAAGACTTTTTATTCAGCTTACTAATTACTAAGTTGGAACCCATGTTCCAAAATGTTGCATCATATTCCTTTATTCATGATTACACAAATATCAGTCATCATATAGCTTTCTTTTAGGTCTGGCACTTTAAGGTATGACATCTGCAAAGCTACAATCTCCACATCACTGAGTATGTCTGGGATCAAATAAAAATCATAGGGCACAGGGATGGCGTTTTACTGGGTTGAATTTGCCCTAGAGGTTAAAAGTCACATCTAGCAATTACGCCACAGCTAGGTTGAGTGCGTTATAGTTGCAAGTCATAAAATACTTGAGACTGGATCATTC
Source organism: Girardinichthys multiradiatus (assembly GCF_021462225.1). NCBI lineage: Eukaryota > Metazoa > Chordata > Actinopteri > Cyprinodontiformes > Goodeidae > Girardinichthys > Girardinichthys multiradiatus. The sequence goes on from NC_061795.1 coordinate 16,796,408, forward strand.
CTGGAGTGCAAACAATGCACTTGAATTGTCTCCAAGGTGGGAGGTACAATTTGATGCAAGTTGTTAAAAAGAGGGATTTGCTAATTGTTGTGTGAATGGTGCATTTAATTTGTCTTGGAAATCAGAGCTCAGATCTGGAACTGAGTCACAGACAAGCTAATGCAGTACAGCAAACTACCATTAGTGATATGAGATAAAGACAATGCATTCCTCTGTTCTTTTTACACTAAATAACTGATTTTGTACAGCAATGTGTTTTGCAACTTATTTAATGAAAACCCAGATATCAGCAGTGATGATAAATAGCTAATAAATATCTCTATGTTTTGCATGTCGTATACCGAACTAATGGTTGTTCAGAAACATTCGACCGTCCAATCCAGATTTGGGTCTTTGGGGGGATTTTTGTTGTATTTCACGCTGGGAACTTGAAAGATTAAACTTTTAAGTACAAAGAAAATACAGCGTAATATAATATAATATAATAATTTCTTGCAGCATTAGAAAATGATTACAGTGTTTTTTTGTCCATTATATTCTAACATGTTTATAAGTAGAGGTTGTACAGCACTATGTGTAGGACTAGTTTGAAGAGATACAAACCGTCAGAGGTTCTAAGTGTAGCTTATACAACTTTCACTGTGTTTTATACGTGGCCATAATGGATGTTTAACTTGGTGGTTTTGTTGTTTTTCAAACTGGGACCTCGGATAATCCAACTTCTAAGTACAAATAGAATGCACCATAAATCCACAGAAAAAACTGTCCAAATTGAGAAACCACTGATTCTGCAGTAATAAAAAAAATTGTGTTATTGTCCCTGTGGACACCTCACCTGTGTTCCACGTGTTGTTGCAAGATGCCCAGGGCAGATCCCAGGTGAAGGAATTGAAGAGAAAGAATATAGCCCAGGCTAACACAACAATATAGTAGATGTTCAAGAGAGCGACAATCACCTGGGTGGCATAACCCACTCCTGATATGTAAAAACAAGGAAAGTGATAATTTTATAAACAAATGCAAATGAGAACAGCTAAAGCTCTTGGTTTTTGAATAACATTAATAATGAATCCCATGCATGAGAGTTTTAGATTAAACCTTTGCTTCAGTACATATATAGCTCCTTTCAAAAACTAAAAATGGCTCACCTTATGCCCACATCGATTTGATAGATTTAGATTTTCAGGGCTGCATGTGTGGCTATGCAAATTCAAAACCACAAACTTATTGCACTATCATGTCTGAAATACCTCTCTCAAGCCACAATGTTGCACAGCCATGTGTGATTGTTTTTTTTCCCACAGTTTCCTGAGTTTCACACGGATCCAGTATTATACCAAAGCAACATATATTTCGGCACTAATCTAATGATTAAATATTTACCTTTAACACATAAAGAGGAATCACCTCAAAGTTTTACAAGGCATATTACCTTCAAACAATGGGCAAATTCTTCGCCAGCAGGTGATGCCTCCCTCACTGGTGTACTGACCCAAAGCAGTCTCCAGAAAGAAGACGGGGATCCCACAGGCAAAAAAGAAGATGAGGTATGGGATAAAAAAGGCCCCTGCACACATTTAGGCAACAGTTCACAGACACGTTAAGACTTTTTTATACTTAAGTTGGGTATGGAAAAGCACAGCATCTTGAATAAATATTCATGCACCTTAAACGTATGGATTATAATTTTGTCTAAAAGATATGCTATTTACGTGACTTCACCTCATATTATCCACTAAATTATGTTGGTCTTCCATGTACAATCATCATGAAGTTTGTGGTTGTAACGTGTCAAAATGTGGAATAGCTCACTTTTGAAAAGCATTGTACTTCCTGGCGTGGGCACATGTTCACTTTGTTTTTGTTTATTTATTTTTATTTTCTTTAATTTTTGCTGTTGTTTCTCTCTCATGGACGGATGGGCTGGGGCTGCTGTCGTTGACCGGGTGGTTGGACGGGCTTGGTGGTGTGCTGCTCCACTCAGGGGACGGGGTGTCGGGGCGGCAAGTTGGGGGGTGCCACGGAGGGGTTGCACGATATGTGGTGGGATGGTTGCGTCCCTTTTCAGATGTGTAGTCGCTGGCATTTGGATCGTCTGAGTGGTGACAGTGGAGCTGAGCTGGTAAGTGGTTCTCCCTGGGCTGATGTTGCAGTGGTGGTAATGTTGTGTGCTTGCGGGGGCATGGAGGGGGCTATCGGCCTCGGGTGCGTGCCATCAGCCGGGGACAGATTGACGGGTGAGTTGATCCAGTCTTTGTGTGGGGTTGGGTGTCCGGTGTGGGTACAGGACTCGGTGATGTCTGCTCTGTTGTGCTTGAGGGCGGTGGCTGGGGTGGTGTTGCGCAGGGCTGTTGCTTTGATGTCGCAGTGCACTGTGTGACGGTGGGTGGGGGCGGCGGTGCTTGGAGCAGGGGCTGTGTGCGGAACTTGTGCTATATGGATGTGTCTTCATTGGCTTTTTGGTGAAGGAGCTCTCTGGTGGGGGTGTGCCCCTGTGGGGAGGGGATTCATTGCATTTGTGTTCAGGGTCATGTGTTTGATATCCGTGTTCTGGTTGGGGTTGGCCCTGTGGAGAAAATTCATGTTGAGGTTCATGGGGTTGAGATCGGAATTCATTGGGGGGTTGGGACGGTTTTGTCCTGGAACAGCTCTGGTTGACGAGCTCGTTTGGACTCCTCTTTTGTTATTTGTGGCCCCCTCTTTGGATGGAGACGGGGTTGTTGGGGCTGGAGGTCGTGGTCTGTGCCGGGGTCGCTTGGGTTTGGGCGGTGTCATGCCTAGTCTTGACTGGTGGTTTGAGGGGTCTGGAGACAGGCAAAGGGGAAACCAGCCCCAAAGTATTGGTACCTGGACACCCGGAGTACTGGCACCTGGACCTGGGAGTATAGAGTGTGAATGGGGAGTGCGAGTGAGTGTACAGCATCCATTGTTGTGTGTCTTTATGTTATGTGTGTAGGTGTGAGTGTTTTTCTGCGTACGCGTGAGGGAGGGAATATGTGATTGTGTCTGTGTGTGCCTGTTTTTGTGCCAGGTTGGTTCTTGGGCTGCTCCCTTTCCTGGATCAACGTAGGCCCCCCATCAAATGCGGGGCCTACTTCCTCCCCGTCACACTCCACGCTGGTGCCTGGTGCGTTGGTGGTTCTTTGTGTCGGGGCTGGGTGCTTGGGTGTGTGCCGGCTCACCCCCAGTGGCTACTTGGTCCAGCCTGGGCCCCCTAGCTCTGTTAGACCTCTGCTGGGTGGTGTGCCCTTGGGTTTCTGGGTCCATGGCTGGATCCATGGAGGGCCTTTGGATGTCTGTGGCTTCGATCTCCTTCGTATCTGTCTCAGGTCCTAGGGGGTAGGTCTGTGGCTCCTCACGCCCACTATTGAGTATTCTTATGGAGAAACCTTATACACATGCATGCTCACACATACACCCACAGGTATGGATTCAGATGTTTGCAGATACACAGATATACATACAGGGGCTGGACAATGAAACTGAAACACCTGTCATTTTAGTGTGGGAGGTTTCATGGCTAAATTGGACCAGCCTGGTAGCCAGTCTTCATTGATTGCACATTGCACCAGTAAGAGCAGAGTGTGAAGGTTCAATTAGCAGGGTAAGAGCACAGTTTTGCTCAAAATATTGAAATGCACACAACATTATGGGTGACATACCAGAGTTCAAAAGAGGACAAATTGTTGGTGCACGTCTTGCTGGCGCATCTGTGACCAAGACAGCAAGTCTTTGTGATGTATCAAGAGCCACGGTATCCAGGGTAATGTCAGCATACCACCAAGACGGACGAACCACATCCAACAGGATTAACTGTGGACGCAAGAGGAAGCTGTCTGAAAGGGATGTTCGGGTGTTGTATCCAAAAAACATAAAACCACGGCTGCCCAAATCACGGCAGAATTAAATGTACATCTCAACTCTCCTGTTTCCACCAGAACTGTCCGTCGGGAGCTCCACAGGGTCAATATACACGGCCGGGCTGCTATAGCCAAACCTTTGGTCACTCATGCCAATGCCAAACGTCGGTTTCAATGGCGCAAGGAGCGCAAATCTTGGGCAGTGGACAATGTGAAACATGTATTGTTCTCTGATGAGTCCACCTTTACTGTTTTCCCCACATCCGGGAGAGTTACGGTAAGCCCCAAACTCAAAGAAGCGTACCACCCAGACTGTTGCATGCCCAGAGTGAAGCATGGGGGTGGATGGTTTGGCCTGCCATATCATGGCATTCCCTTGGCCCAATACTTGTGCTAGATGGGCGCATCACTGCCAAGGACTACCGAACCATTCTTGAGGACCATGTGCATCCAATGGTTCAAACATTGTATCCTGAAGGCGGCGCCGTGTATCAGGATGACAATGCACCAATACACACAGCAAGACTGGTGAAAGATTGGTTTGATGAACATGAATGTGAAGTTGAACATCTCCCATGGCCTGCACAGTCACCAGATCTAAATATTATTGAGCCACTTTTGGGTGTTTTGGAGGAGCGAGTCAGGAAACGTTTTCCTCCACCAGTATCACGTAGTGACCTGGCCACTATCCTGCAAGAAGAATGGCTTAAAATCCCTCTGACCACTGTGCAGGACTTGTATATGTCATTCCCAAGACGAATTGACGCTGTATTGGCCGCAAAAGGAGGCCCTACACCATACTAATAAATTATTGTGGTCTAAAACCAGGTGTTTCAGTTTCATTGTCCAACCACTGTATATGTATACCCTATATTGGGGAGTGGTGGCCTAGTGGTTAGAGAGCATGGCATTTGTGTCCTGGAGAGGCCACAAGTACCCTGGTTCAAATCCCACAGCCTTCCACGCAATGGAAGGCTCACATATACACCCACAGGTTTGGATTCAGGTGTTTACAGAAAGTAAACACAGGTGTTTACAGGTGTTATGAATGGAAGCCCACTGCTCCCTAAGTGTTAAATGGATAATTTCTCCATTGTGAGATCAATAAAGTCTAAAATATTATTATTGAGCTGCGATTGCCACAAAATACATCTTGCATTAATTAGGTCACTTTTCAGTAACGTTGTTGTTATATATGTTATACATGCATTTCTACAGGTGTAGAAGCAGAATTCTAGGGTATTTTGTATACTATTTATTCTTCTTTCTCTCCTCTATTCTTATCTCCTCTCCTTTTTACCTTTTTGCCCTACTTCTCTCCCTTGCTTCTTTTTTTCTCTTTCGTTTGTGTCTCCATGTCCATTGTATTGAAATTATCCCAAAGCAATTTTTAATAAAGTTTCTTATATAATATAGAACAAAGCATTATAACGATAGCCACTTCGGTTGGGCTTCTTCTTGGCTCTGAGATAACAATTCTGAAGGCCACTCTGCCAGAAAGGACACATTATTTTAAAAAAAATCATTGTACTTCCTAACAAAATGTGCTATGCTGAGCCGAAATCCAAACATTACTTTCTTTTAATAAATAACATCTAAACATAATCGTACATATTCAAAACACAGTCCAACATTTCTGTGTTTGCCGGATTTCCTTTTGTCAAGACCTTACCTTTGCAATTGCTATAGACTACCTTTTCCCATCAGTAACTCAACTTGGCTTCTGTACAATGTCTTTGAAACATGCGAAAAATTGAGCAGAGGAGCTGAACAGTGTTAGGGACCAGAATTTGTGGGGTGTGACAGTGCAATAGTACCTAGTACAAAAGAAAAAGAAAGTCCACCAGATTCAGTTAGACAACAAATTAAAACATGTCACAACAAGGTCCCAGTTTTTTTCACATTCCATCTACCACACCCTTATCCTGCATTAACTTAAGGTTCTGCAGCTTATGCTTTAGATGTCATAAAGTTAACAACAATTAATTAAAGAGAAAATTCTCAGAACTTACCTCCTCCGTTCTTGTAACAAAGGTAGGGGAAACGCCAAACATTTCCCAGGCCAATAATTTCCCCAGCTACAGATAGAACAAACTCGATCTTGTTGCCCCACTGACCCCTGTCGGTCATCTTCTCCTCCATGCTGGGCACTATATCCAGTGGCCTGCCGTGACCATTGGAGGACTCCACCTTCGACACGTTTTCCGCATATTGTTTTTCACCTGTGTGAAAAAAAGCACCAAAAGCAAAGAAACTTTACTGACATAGAAGGATGAATCAGACATACAGCGCATTTTAAAGGGCTATTACCTCCAACTATTTTGCAATTATCCCGTCATAATCACACAGTGAAATATATTTTATTGCAGTTTTATGTTACAGTTTAAAACAGAGTTCTGAACTATTGTGAAGTGAATGAAGCAGATGAATGTCAAATTATTAATTTGATTTAGGTCTGGACTTTGACTGGACCATTCCAACAGATGGTTATGCTTTGATTTGAACTAGTCCATTGTAACTTGGGCTGTATATTTAGGCTCATTGTCCTGTTGGTAGGTGAACCTCCAGCTTAGTTCCATGTCCTGTTGCAACCTTAAACAGATTTTCTTCTAGGATTGCCCCAAATGTAGCTCCAACCATCTTGCCGTCAACTCTGCTGCCAATATTATGTTTCAGCATCATGAAACCTATAATTGGCATAAACTTGTTGGCGTGTTGAGGTTGATCTACAGTATTAGTTTTCCATCACACAGCTTTTTGCATGTAAGCCAAAAAGCTAAATGTTGGTCTCATCTGAACAGAGCACCTTCTACCCCATGTCTGCTGTGCCCCATTCATGTATCGTACCAGAAAGTGCAAAACAATTCAGTGTCTTCAGTGTCTGTGCCAAGCTGGTACAGAACCAAATGACTGGCAGCTTTACCTGCAGCCTAAGGTGTACAGAGTACTGACTCCAGAGATCTGAACACAAAAGGTATGCCACAATTTTCAGATTTTTACATGTAAAAACTTTTAAAAACCATGTCTCATTTTCCTTCCACTTTACCAGTATGCTTTAATTTGTGTTAAAATCTCAATGAAATGCATTTAAGTTTGTGGTTGCGATGTGGCTAAATGTTCATGACTAAAGGTTCAGAGGGTACATAAACATTTGCCAAGCAATGTAGATGCATTCTGTAGTTTAGCTAAAGCCTGGAACTAAAATTAATAATTTCTATAAAATAATAGCATCTTATAGCAAACCTCTGAATTTGCTCCTGCTAATTCTTAATTGCCAATTTGGCCGAACATATGCAGTGGCCATTTTTAAAATGGACTACATAGACAGTTGCCAAAGGCGGCATTATAAAGGGGAGATACACACAGAAACAATTGTATGAGAGTTTACTTGAATGCATTTTATTGTTTTTATGCACGGTGGAGCAGTTAGTAGCACTGTTGCTTTGCACCAAGAAGGTCCTGGGTTTGACTCCTGGCCGGGGGTCTGTCTGCATGGAGTTTGCATGTTCTCCCCATGCATGCGTGGGTTCTCACCGGGTACTACGGCTTTCTCCCACAGTCCACAGACATGACTGTTAGGTAAATTGGTCTCTCTAAAATTTGCCTTAGGTGTGAATGAGTGTGTGCGTGGTTGTTTGTCCAGTATGTCTCCGTGTTGCCTTGCAATGGACTGGTGACCTGTCCAGGCTGTACCCCGCTTCTTGCCCGTAGACTGCTGGAGATAGGCACCAGCTCCTCCATGACCCACTACGGAATAAGCGGTATGTAAGATGAATGAATCAATGTTTTTATGCATGCGCAATGAACAGGGGAGTTGATGTCCTCTGCTTGCATCTGTGAATGGAAAGACGTTTTAATGTGCTCTGCAATGTATTGCACTGCCTTTTATTGTGGCCCAGAATTTATAGAGTTTTGATTGATTGATGGGAGGCAGAAGGACAAGCTAAATAAGATCACAAAACAATCCTGATCTCTAAAACAGGAAAAATGTTTTCAGGACCATGGCTAGTTCTTAAAAGGTATATGATCCTGTAGAAGATCACACAAATATGTTAGTCAATATCCGCATGGGCCTTTAGGATGAGGTCAGTACTGAGTTAAAGTCACGTGACGTGTTCGGAGTTGGTCTCGCCCTCAGCCAGGCCCAGTTTTGGGGCCATTGCTGCTAAAAGAAATGTCCCACAGTGGAGGAAACAGACAGCTCACTGAATGTGCTCACTCCTGTCAGGTTGTATTAACAGACTTCTCACCAGCCCCTCTGTTCCCCCTTCTCCTCTTCCCAAAGCACCATGTGGTCACAGCTGCAGACTAAATTCAAACAAAGTGCTAATCAGTCTACAAGAAACATGCTGACACAAACTCAGTTACAAGAATACCAAGAATACTTTTTCCTTTCCTCGTAATTTCACCCTTCCAATAAATACAAATTATACCCTGTGTGGCCAATCTAGCTGGAGCTTTTCTATGCCGCAGAAAGCAACACATGGGATGGGAATTCCATTTATTTTTCTGTTTTGTGCGAATCTACCTTTAGGAATGTGCTCCTGCTGTCAGAGCGCAGAGGTCGAGCACAAGCATGACTTTGTGTGGGGTGTGTGCATAGGGTAGGAAACGAGACCCGCTTTAAGGGCCAAGGTCTGCAGCACAGCAGCCAAATTGTGACCAAGGTAAAAATAGAGCTCCTTGTTTTTAGAGGGCAGTTTGTGGGAATGGAGGCTTAAGGCAACAAAAGCAGAGTAGCCCTTTTTTATTGTGCTGGCAAACGGCAGTCCTTATTGGCCTCACAGCCTGATCTCACTTTCTCTACATTTTTCCCCAGTTTCTCTCTGGAGCAAGCACCGAAACTCAAAAGATATATTTGTAATTTATAGGAGCATATTCTGCAATGGCACAATTTAAAGATCCCTTTGGACATATGGAGGAGAAGCACACTGTACAAATGATCATCACAGAGACACCATCTAGAAACAGCAATTTCATCCCACTAAATGGTGCCTCCCTTTGAAACGACATCGAGTGACTGAGCAATTAAGGCAGAGAGATAGAGAGAGTGGGTGACTGACAGACTGACCTACTGAATAATGGGACAACCTTCCTTTTCAACAGATTGAGGAAGTGAGAATACAGAACACCTGGAAAACTAAACATAAAGCTTCTGTGATTTCAGCATTTTACTTTTGCAGCGTTTTTCTGTTGCATTTTTTGTGTTTGTGTGTTTTGTTTTATTTCTAAAAAATAAAAATTATGTATCATTTTCCTACTTCACAATTATCCACTAGGCTACTTTGTGTTGGTCTATCACATAAAATTCTAATAAAACAAATTGAGGTTTGTGGTCGCTATGAGGCAAAATGTAAAAACCTACATGAGGTGTCAATACCTTTTTTTCCTAAGGACCTGTAAGTTTAAAACTTTATGCTCATGATAGACACAAATTGCTTTTTTCTTTGGCTCAGCTAGCAATACTTCCCCAGTACTATACTGTCACAGGAGGTTCGATTTGTAACTCAGCGTTTAAGTGATTCTGCCAGGGAATCGTTTCCAAGTACTAAGTTACTGTATGCTACTCCATTATGTTTAAACAAAAAGTATGATTCCATGTAAATAGCTAACCAGTAGCACATCTTTAAGGCAAAATGACATGCATGTTCGTTGTGAAGGACCCACGTGCATATAAAAGAGTTTGATTTGAAGACTTTTTCACGCCGAGCAGTTTATTGTGTGATACCGCGAACGTGGCTATAAAACTCAAGCTTTTCATGGACGTGTCCAGTGGACATCCAAGTCTTTAGGTGCCTTGAGACACAAAGAAACTACTAACCAACAAAGACAAATATTGAATTGAGAGAAATATATCCAAATGCACAAAGAAGAGAACACGACAATAAAATAAGGGACTAAACACCAAGGAATGAACTAGAATGGACACACCTTATAATGAATACAGAGAAATGAACACAGAGGATGAATGCCAAGACCTGTAGAAAATAAACAAGTACATAATAAAACACAAACACAAATGAAAACCAAACCACAAACATCTTGGCTTGTAAGACAGACATCCTAAGAACAGTGACTCACACCAACAATGGGGGATTATTTTGTTGCCTGAATATGTATTTAGCAGTGTAGAAACTTAATTGGAATTATGTTATACAACAATGAATTATTGATTTTATGTTTTTTTCATGTAAGACTGTGTCAAAGGAGAAGTGGTGGACAGATGTTTTTACCTTAAAGGGATGAGAGGGGGTTGTTTGAAGTTGGGGCTGTGGAGTTATCAGCAGCCAGGATCTTCCCATCAATAAACAGAGGTCTGAACAACCTCAGGTCTGAAATTCAAAGAATTCTGACAACAATCTGGAAAACCCTAAATAGCAAGTATAGTTGAGCCGCTCTGAGTAGGGACCAGTGCAAAAGAGCCATTAGTGGCTAGTCAGAGTGGGACCAAAACCAAAGCATGTTTCTGCCACATTAAAACTGCTCCCATCACAAAAATATCAAATTTTAGGGTTACTTCTACAGAAATGTAACATTTCATCCCCAACAATAAAAACCTACGGTGTGTCTTATCTAAGTGAAGTGTGTCTTACAAAACACTGTCTAGTGGATGTCAGCTTGTGACTTTATCTGAAGTAGTAAGTTTACGTTATTATTTTAAACCCCACATATTAGGGTGAATGACGCCGGGTATCTTTGTTTGACACTGTTTTCTTAAGGGAAAAAGGAACTAGCTCCTGTGTTGCTGGGGCAAACCCTTTTTTTTCTGCCCATCTGTGACCTATATCTGATTTTTAGACAATCTGAACAGCACAAATCCAATTTTTAAAAATCAGACCCATGGCACTTTCATATGTGGTCCTCAATCTGATATGCATAAGATATTTTTCAAGGCAACATCTGTCTTAATGGTCATATTGCATTTTATCCCATTTTTACCTCAGCGCATGTGAAGTGCTTCAGCAGGCGGAAAGCGACAAGATCAAAGGTAAACTATGGACAAAACAAACATGGCAGATGTTGTGACTGCTACAGGTTTCAAGTGCACTCCTTTAGTCACAGTTTGTTCAAGGTTACTTACCTGTGCGTCAAGAAAATCACACCAACATGCTACTTCCTGTTAAAGTAGGTTTCCTCCAAAATAAAATTATTGCGTCAACAGTGCGTACAAACGTTACAGCAGACCCCATTGATGGATCTTGTTATTTTGTCGGGTCCAATTTATAAAGAACCTCAGAGTTGATGCATGCATGCTAATGTGTAGCATCCACATTTACGTCTGTAAAAATAGTGTGTTGCATGACATCACGCAATCAGACTGTTCACACTGGAGTCGTAAGACAGACGCAGCTGAACAATCAAGCAATGATAAACGGTTCTCAGGAAAAAAATTATAATCGTATGTAGCCCCAGTTACATTACCATTGATAAGCCTGCACCACTTTTAAATGGTTTGTGTGGTAACATTTTGAGCACCGCTTAGAAATAAAAATAAATTCTAACAGAGTGAAAGAAAAAAAGTACTAATGGTTTGTGATCACTGCAGAAATACTGTGACTGAAAAGTGGTTAGGAGCCTATGATGGTGAAGTTAGCATCTGCTTCACAGCTTCCTACCAAGTTAAATTTAAGGTTTATTTTATAGTGCTTAAGTCTGGTATGTGATCATCTCAAGGTTAAACCTGTAGCGGATCATTTTGCACTGAACAGAGACTAGTTCAAGGTTTATGAAACCTTTACTGTCTTAGTGAAAACACAATGAGCTTTTATATTTTTCCTTTGACATTAAGAATCCCTTAAAATATTTTTCCCAAAGCTCTTGTTAAAATCTCATCTGGTTCTCATGAACGCAATCTGATGTATCGTCTCAGCTCGTGGGCTGGGTATTTCGTTACGCCCAAAGTAATTTACACTGAAGACCACATTGTTCATACGACGTTACAATAATCTTCCATGTTAAGCCTATGTTGCAAAATGGAGCATTTTATGTGTGACTTACAAGAGAAACTAGCTGTGTAAAAATATATATAATAGCATTAATTCAAACCACTACAAATGTTTTGTTTGTAACCTTAGTATTTTTTCTCTTTGCTCCTTACTGTGACTGGGGTTATTTAACACATTTCAGTTAGCTGTTAGCTTGACTCCCCAATGAGACCTTCACTCTGATTCTTCAAACTTAAGTTCTTCATAATTGTTCTAACATTGAAAAAAAAAAAAAGTCTTCAAGACGCTCACCCTCAGATTCGTCCGCTTTGGGATCCAGTGTAGGTGGGTCACTCTACATGTGACGGCATGCCTGTCTGCATGCAGACTGAATGGAGGGTGGGAACCCACAGAGCAACCTCTTGTCAAAAAGTGATCGACAACAGAATAAGCAAAACTCTCTGCAGACCTCAGAGCTGAGGGTGAACTGAAGGCAATCTTCATCTGAGCTCCACAAAATAAGCCTCTCTCTCCCTCTCTTTAGTTTTGTTTGTTTTAAGCTTGGGTTTAAAAGTTATTGACAACTAATATCTAAAGGAAAAAGCTATAGAGGGAGTGACCTGAAAACTGATCACAGTGCATACTTTGACAGTGAGCTGAAGGAAGAAAGAAAACAATGAAAACATGAATTGAGTAGTCCGAAACCTTTGGGTTGCTAAGGTAAGAACAACATGCTTAAAGCAGGTAGTTTTATGAAGATTTGTGACATTTCAAGGCAGTTATGGGGGCTCCTTTTACTCACGATAGAGAATTACACATTCATAATTGCTTGTACCCAGAGGCTCTCAGCTTGATAGAACATAACTCCATCAGTTACACAATAGTCATGAACAGGAGCGTAGATATTCTGAACCCTGTTTAAACCATCTTAGTGGGCCTCCCTGCTCACTTTATCAATCTGTCAAGCTATTTTTTTCTATTGTCTGAGACAAATATAATAAATGTGATTTAGTTACTTGGTAATATTGGGAAATGCCTAATTACCAGCATGATCAAAGTCAAATACTCAGACTCTACCCATTGTTTTTTGTATTTGCAGAAAAATAAACAGCATAAATAGCTGCCTTCATCAGCTCAGCCTGTCTCATATCCTCAGTGCCATCATCTGGACATGATGAGGGACCTGCTGCAGCTGTGCCTGAAACTGAGGGCCATGTGGCTAATGATGTCAAGCTTTAATACGGATATTTTACAATGTCACAGTGGTACTGAAAAGGTTGATGTGCCACTTTCACTGAAACAACTGCTGCTGATATTAGCTCCAACTGTGTATGATAGTGCAGTGCTAGCAGTGCTCCCTTCTTTTTTCCAAGAAATGAGTAAGCAGCTGCTTCCCTTCACTTAATTTTCTCTCCCTATCCTTTCTTTCTTTTCTTTTTTGGTAGCCTGATTTCTCCTTTCTGCCTTTCTAGATACTCTAAGCATAACTCATTCAATTTGACCAGTCAATCTTTCTAAAGGGGCGATAGGGGCCTTAAAGAACAGCCATCATTTTTGTTAATGTAAAAAATTATTTCAGTTAACTTATATAGCAGATTCATTTGATGTTTTTGTAAGCAATGTTTTCTATCTCTTTAGACACTTAGTAGAAAAATACATCATTTTTGTTTTTTTTAGTTTGATTTCTGAAAAATCTTAAGATCTTAAGACCCTCACACTTGTTTAGTTTTTGAACCACTGTTCAAACATATCAAATCAGTTGATTTTTGGGTTACAGGTGAATAGAAAATATAAACTCACAAAACAAAAACATTCTAAGGAGGATTAAGAGATTATTTTATTTATTTACATCTTTTATGGGACCAAATTTCAAAGTCCATCTTAGCAACATGTCTATATAAAACTAGACCTTAGTGTGCCACACCAGGGTTGCTAGTGGCCCCATCTGGCGACCTCTAACGAAATGTTCTGGAGGCACCCCTGTTGAAGACTAATACTTGTTTTACAAATATCTAAATAAATCACACTCAGAATCATCTTGTTTAATAACTGATTACTAATTAGGTCAGCACAGAAGTAATAGTAGGATAACAACTGGTTAACCAGCTCAGTTTAAAACCCCAGCTTTAATTTACAGCTCTACAGTCTTTTGATGAATATAAGGCATTAAACAGAAAAACAAAACACATGACCTGTCCATGTGTTTCACTGAGTTCTGCTGCTCATAAAAATGTGAAGATGACAAAATATTTGTTTTGTCAAAACCAGCTAATAATGAGTTAATAATGAGCTAATAATAAGATTGTTTATCTAAGACTGCATGTTTCTTAATCAATAAATAATTATGTCACTCACCTTTCATAGTGTTAGAAAACGGCAGCTTTCCGAGGACAGTGGGGCTTCATATGCAGGCCAGCTACCGTTTCAGGTTTCACTATATAACATGCATTGAGGGGTGGAGATGGAAGAAACTCAAAACTCTGGTGCGGCCTACATTGAGATTTTCCCTCTGCTTTGCCCCTCTCTGAAGAAACGCCCCCTTTATCCATTCAGACTCACACACACTCATCCCCTACAACACACTGGAGGTCTGTGCTGCCTCAGTGTGGTGGGCTGATTGCGTAACCTTTTGACACGCTCGTTCTCCCAGGACTTCTGCACAAAACTGAGAGAAATTAGAAAGTCACGTTGGAGAGGAGGAGCCATCTGATCTGTGTGTCATATATATGCCCATGTGTGCACTGATGCAAATTATTTGTCATTGAAGCTTGCTTGCACAGATTGTATGATGCAAACATGCTTAATCTACAAACAGCATGCTTTTGATTTACTCCTGGAAAAAAATTAATACCAATATTGCAGTCGCTGTGTCTTGTGGATGGTAATTAAAATGTCGCTCCATCTCTGCGAAGCTGCTGCTCTAAACACATCCTTAATTCAGCCCCCGGAAAGCCGTTTTTATTCTCTACAGCCAGATTTGCTCCTCACAAGCCCAGCTGCCCATTCAGAACATTTTCCCACCACAGGAGTCCAGAGAGTGTGCTGGTTTTAAGGATTTGTTTTAAGGTCACAATCCAGAGGGTTTTTTAATAGAGATTGTGGGGCAGAGGAGAGAGAAAGGGGTGTACTCCTACTCCTCCTTTCTAAAATGCTTTGAGGTGACTTTTTTCCATCTTCTTCTTCATGCAATATCCCAAGTTCCATTCAGCTTCCATTTAAAGTATAAAATCTTGTGAAGAAAACGATGATTGCAATCAACAACAGACAGAAGCTATAAGTCAAGGACAATTTTGTTAAAAATAATATTGGGGCACAAAATAATCAACTGGTACTTGAAACTGGATGATTTACACTTTAAAACACAAATAAATTAATGTACTTCATTTTTCGATTTAGCGACATACCAAAATAAAGTAGCGCATAGTTTCAAAACCAAGTTTTCCATTGTTTTCAACATTTTTTAGAAATAAGAAAAACAATCCTGAAAATGTGCCGTGCAATTCAATTTATCTTATATCGCTAAAAAGATCCTGTGCAACCAATTGCTTTCAACAGAGACATAATTAGCCCACTTGTGCACAATTTACTCTCAATGTAAATCCAGCTGTTCTGTGAAAGCTTCAGAGATTTGTTAGAGAACATTAGTGAACAAACATCATCATAAAGACAAAGGAACATAGCAGACAGGTCAGGCAAAAAATTAAAACAGAGTTAGGTTATAAAAAAAAACATAATTCAATCTATTATCATTTATGGAAAGATTATTGCAGAACTGCAAAGCTTCCAAGAACTGGCAGTCCACCTTAGCTGATGTGGCAAGGAGAGTGTTATTCAGAGAAGCAGCAAAGAGGCCAATGGTAAATCTGGAGAAGCTGTAGAGATCCACACCTTTGGTAGGCAAATCTGTCGACAGCACAACCGTTAGCCGTACATTACCCAAACTTTGTTTTTATGAAGGAGTGTCAAGTTTTTCACTTTCTCAAGTTCAGTTTGTAGGGTTCGAAAAGCCATGTAGTGGACATAGCAAACATGTGGAAGACGGTGCATCTTATATTTTAATGTTCCGTGTTAAGTTCAAGATTGTCTAAGTTTTGTTTTTTGTTTCTTCAAGTATTCTTGCATTTCCCTCGTCAGATCCATACTTTGCTTAAGTTCCTCTTGTGTTTTTTTCTCTCCCCTTCACACATGGTTCTGATTTTTTAACCATCATGCCTCCCCTCACTATATATAATTCCAGATTTTTCTTCTCGCTCTCTTTATTTTTAATTATTGGTTTTTACTTTATCCAGTCGTGCGATTGTCTGCTACCAACGCATCAGCACACTGCTTACCAAATAGTAGATCTCTCTCTGCAGGTTTCAGCATGAATGCAACCAAGCATATTGTGCAACTTGCATGGTTGATATTTAATTCAACGCATGCCAGAAACATTTTCCAGGAACCCACAGAGCCTATGTGTATAAAAAACATGTTTTTTTGGCAAGGTGTCCTGATTTTGTAATGAGAGCAGAGTTAATCCATTCACTTTTATCCCAGCATATACTAAGCAATTCTATTGTGCCAACATGACATTCTAGTTGTTAAGCAATCATGATATAACAAATATCCAGGGATGAAAAGCCTTGAATACATTCAACTGCACAGCAAATGTATGGAGCTGGAAAATTTGTGTAATTTAAAAAAACACATTATGAATGATCACCTAGAGAGCACAGAACTGGTAAAACCAGTCTGCAAAGGAGTGCGCTTTAAAAGGTCGACTGTTATGTTGTCTGTTGGCAGACAAACGGGATTTTTGATACTGTACAGGACAGAAGAAAGAGGACAGCTACTTAATAAACTGCATATCTTATTTCCTCCTGCATGTTTTAACTATACTCTAAATGTATTGCCACAGGCCTCTGCTCCGACACTATAGTCTGTGTGCTTTAAAATGTCCATTTTGTCATTTTCATGTTAAACTTAGCTGTGTTTGTCAACTTTACACTTCTAGGTATGAAGTTTCCTAAAATGCCGAGGTAAACTGTAGTTTAAACTTCAAATTTACAAGCTGCTTAGTTACCAATATCATGCAAGTTGGTTCTAAAACCTTGTAGTTGAATTAGCATTGTGAATTTTAGCAATAGTAAACAACAAATATGTAACGGGACTGCAAACACTATGAATCACATCTTTCATTTAGAAGCATTTGCATGTGTGTACATGACTTTTTAGCCAGAGTAATATATCATTCCAGTATTTTTTCACCCCTGGCAAGTTTCTCCAAAATGTAAATCAGTTAAGATGGAAAACAATTTTTGTTTAAGGCTGCTGACTGCTGACTTCCCCTCTCTGTTTCTTTTGGTGGATTTATTTTTATTTGATCTACTGACAATAATAAAGATCTAAGTAGGTAATAGTTGAAAAGTTTGCATATACCGTACTTACCATGGGTGTTAATGTATAAATGTTGCTTGTTGTCAAGGTGAAATGATTCTGGATTGTTTCAATGTGGGTTTTTTCTAATCCTCACACTTTTTAAATATACATTATAAAGCCCCAAATATATACTTACGATTCCACTAATACCTGGTGATACGCTCCTTAGGTAGGTGCAGAAAAACCACACATTTCCTGAAGCCTTTAACACGCTTCTGGGAGAATTCTAGCTGGTATTTGACCACACTTCTTAGAAGAATTGGTAAAGTTTATTGAAACGGGCCATGTGATGGACCCAACTTTAAAGCATAGTCCACACATTTTCAAAAGGGTTGAGGTTTGGGATTTAGGTTGCCTATAACAGAAACGAAATACTCACTTTACCCACAACAAAAATATTTTTTATCTGTGTTTAAGATATTTTTACTGTTGGAATACCCAGTCCAAGTTTCAATTGTCTGGTCCACACTGTCACCCTCAGTTGAAAGAAAGTTGTTTTTGGTATTTCCGAACAACCCAGACCTACCTTTGTTCAACTTAAAGCAAGTTTTGCAACGTCTAGTGAAATTTACAGGGAAAATGATTTCTGGAAAAACAAAATATTGATCAAAAGACGTAGTTTGAGATATCTGGACAGGAAGAATGTGTTGAGAAGTCAGGCCGAAGCTTTCAAATCTACATATAGTTACTGTTGGCCCACCTGAGTAAGCAAACAGTAAACCATCAGGCCCCCATTCAGTTTGCTTATCGCTGTGGAGTTGGAGTTGAAGATGCCATCATACACCTGCTTCAACAAACCCACTGTCATCTGGACAAAGCCAGTAGCACTGTGAGGATCATGTTCTTTGATTTCTCCAGTGCATTTAATACAATCCAACCTGATTTGCTTTGTCAGAAACTCTGGAAGACTTAGGTGGAGGCCTCAACAATCTCCTGGATCAAAGACTACCTGACAAACAGACCACAGTTTGCGAGACTGAAGGGTTGTGTGTCTAACCAGGTAGTCAGCAGCACAGGAGCACCACAAGGGACTGTACTCTCACAATTCCTTTTCACTCTGTACACCTCAGACTTCCAGTACAAGACAGACTCTTGTCATCTGCAGAAATACTCGGATGATTCTGTAGTCGTGGGGTGGATCAGAGATGGACAAGAAGCAGAGTACAGGAAGGTGGTGGACTGCTTTGTAGCATGGTGTGGAAACAATAATCTCATCTTGAACATGACTAAAACAAAGGAGATGAATGTAGATTTTAAGAGAAACAGGAATAAGTCACAAACTAGAAAATTTCGGAAGAAATTTAGACGGGGCCTGCCTCTTGATGTGTGCTTCTCGGACCGCAGCTTGCTATTTAAAATTCATTGTCTATGCTATTATCAGTTTAAAAAAATTACTAGTAACTCTGGAAGACTGAGGCTTTTATTTTGAAATTTTCAGTAAGCCTTATTTTAAAAAGCCAACACTGGGTGAGTTTCAACAATAGTGTGAAGCCCAGTCCTGAAATGATCTATGGTTTAAAATGCCAAGGCTTTTATTTTGTAGAGCATGTTTTGTCTTATTTTGAAAGTCCAGCATGGTTGTCCCTTCAGGTCTGGGTTAGTTCCATTAGTTAAATAGAACCCGTTTGCTGTTTAAAAATCATTTTCTATGCTCTTGTCAGCTCACGAAATCCATAGTAACTCTGGAAGACTGAGGCTTTTATTTTGAAAGTTTCAGTAAGCCTTATTTTAAAAGGGCCAACATAGTCCCATTTCCAATACTTGATGAGCTTCAAAAATAGTGTAAAGGCCAGTCCTTCAATGAATCTATAGTTTAAAATGTAAGGGCTTTTATTTTGTAGAGCATGTTTTGTCTTATTTTGAAAATCAAGCATGGTTGTCCTTTCAGGTCTGGGTTATTTCTATTAGTTATATAGAACATGCTTGCTATTCTAAAACCATTTTGTATGTTATTATAAGCTTTAAATAATCATTAGTAAGCATGGAGGGTTGATGAAAGAAATTGACCTTTAGGTTCAATCACTGTTGTCTGGGTGTTGGAACAGCAGTACATGCTGTTTAAGTATCCCACAGAACATGGCTGCCATGTAGTTGCCTCCTACGAAGATGGTCAAAGGGTTAGGGGTCAGATCATGTTTAAGCCATAGAAATGAATGAATATCAATGAAAGTCAATGCAAAGTCCTCAGAAAGATAGTAATCCATGCATGCGTGTGTGGGTGTGTGTCTGTGTGTGGGTGTATGTGTGTGTGTGTGGGTGTGTGTCTGTGGGTGTGTGTGGGTGTGTGTGTGGGTGTGTGTGTGTGTGTGTGTCTGTGTGTGAGACACAGAGAGGCAGAAAGAAAGACAGAATCACATCCAGACATATACCGTAGGAGATACACAGAGCTATAAATAGAACAGTGAGGAATGAATCAGCCAATCAGCAAAGAGCGTCAGTGTAACTTGACACCTGCTGTTTCTCACTCACGCAGCACCTCACTCTGTGTCTCCCCTGGTCTAGGCTTTATAACATGGAGGCGCATGCTCCCGAACAACTGGCCATAACTCTGAAACCGTATTCTTGCTCACTATTCATTCTTGGACCGTTTTTATCAGAACGGACAGGGGAACATTAATATTCATCCTTTATTTTTGAAAATATAATAATAAAGGCACAACACTGGATGAAAAGAGAGGGAAAATGGAGAAAAAGACAAAAATGCCTGAACATGCTCCCGAACAAAGTCTAATATCTCGGAAACCGTACATGGTATTTGAAATGTTTTTAAACTGTGGGCGACAGCTATCCCTCGTCCCCAATCATAGAGATTTTCATAGCTCTATGTCATTCACAGTATAAAATATGATTATGGAAATAAATGGTGTCACTCATGGATTACAGGTCAAACTCTCATTGAAAATACATGGGAGGCCTACAGAATTCCTGTGAGTCTTGGTGATCGAGGGGGTTTTGACAGAAATCTATGAAACCTAGAACAATTTTAAAGTTATTGTGTAAAAGCAGAGACCCGGCCCTACAAACTGACCGAAAATTGTGACTTTAGAGCAAAATTTGTGGCCGTGAGTGCCAGTTAAAAATCATTTGTCCTGAAAAAATCCCCTCTTTCTACACTCTAGTAACTGCCATCTCCACTGTTAGAGTGTGATTTTGTTGCAAACTTTGTGTCGCTTGAAGTCTAATTTTAGAGAAACCGTAGCAGTTATCAACAAACCGTTTTCATTTCTGAAGAGCCGGCGGATTTTTCTACAAACTGAAAGTCAAACTGTGTTTCTAGGTGAAAGTATGGCGATACAGTAGAGCCTCAAAAACAGTGAATTTTGAGGATTCCTCCGCCCCTGACTCCATTCATTCCTATGGGGATTTTGGGGGGCGGTTTTTCGTTAATTACGTCGCCATGGTAACTCGAAACGCCAATAAAAGTAATAGCATACCTCCCGGGACCGAGCCGGACGTTTTGATATATATATTGTGGGGGTGCACGCTGCGGTTCGGGCCGCATTAATCTGGACGGAAGAAAAATAATAAAGAGTCCAGTTTAGAGGTGAATAGTAATAGTTGCCTCCATGCAATGCATAGGAGGCACTGCATTGCTGCACTGCATTGCTATGGCAGGCCCCAACTAATTCTATCATGGGAGAAGAGGTGGAGGTGGTGGAGGAGTATAAATACCTCGGTGTTCACCTGGACAACAGACTAGAGTGGAGATGCAACTGTGAAGCCATCTACAAGAAGGGACAGAGCAGACTGTACTTCTTGAGGAAGCTTAGGTCCTTTGGTGTTTGCAGCAAGATGCTGCATATCTTCTATAAGTCTGTTGTGGAAAGTGTGATCTCTTCTGCCATCATCTGCTGGGGAAGCAGCATCAGAGCCAGGGACTTAAAAAAGCTCAACAAGCTGATAAAAAAGGCTGCCTCTGTTCTGGGGACCTCTCTGAACCCCTGGAGATCATTGTAGAAAGACGGATTCTTCATAAAATGAAGAACATTGTGGAGAACCCTGAGCATCCTCTTCATGAGACTGTCCTACAACAACAGAGTGTCTTCAGTGAGAGGCTTCTTCAGATCTGCTGTAAGACAGAGCGCTACAGGAGATCCTTCCTGCCCACAGCCATCAGCATCTACAACGGCTCTTTGAGGAAACCTTCATAATATGAGCTACAACAACATTTAATTTCCTTTTGGGATTAATAAAGTATTTTTGAATTGAATTGAATATAGCCTCCTTCACAAAATACTACAAGGTGGGATTAAGGCCCCTTGTGCTGTCTCCATGTACTTTGTGAAAGGATAATGCAGTGGGGAGTTGAGGTTATCCAACCTATATAATGCCCCAGATTCACCAAATGAGGTAGTCAGAGGCCCACATCAGCTAACTTGTATAGGGGCAAGCCAGGCCTCACGAGCCCAGGGAGTGATGTAGAGATGACATATGGTTTGTCAGATCAGCTAGACATTAGTAAGAAGGTTAGAAATATCATTTAAATTTGAAACATTTGCTTGGCCCACAAAGGATTGTTACACTAAGCTTTTATACCATTATTGTTTTAAATAGAATGGGGAGACTTAAGACGGAGATCTTGTGTGTAGGGTTGATACCGATGCCACTCAACATCTCCTGTCGTCCTGCACTGCCCACTCAGCGATATCCCTTTTGGGCCCAGCCATTGATGGAGAACAAGGGCTAAGCTGCACACAGAGAACAAAGGGACTGGCAAAATCTTCCAGAATCCCAGAATGCCAATTCTCATGCACAGCTAGGAGTTCAAAACAGCTGTTTTCTCTGTGATGTCACAGAGCTACAAAACTGTCCTCAGCAGCTTTTCTTCCTCTGTGCCTGAAGGTCTCCACAGGCAGCACTGGGGAGGACTTGTACATGAATGTCTTGATCTTGCTGGGAGAATAAAAGACTGCATCTTCAAAAGCCTCCAAATTAAAGTACGGTCTGGTCTCTGTATCCAATGACTCCACCAATAATAAGACTAG
This sequence comes from Girardinichthys multiradiatus, assembly GCF_021462225.1. Classification (NCBI taxonomy): domain Eukaryota; kingdom Metazoa; phylum Chordata; class Actinopteri; order Cyprinodontiformes; family Goodeidae; genus Girardinichthys; species Girardinichthys multiradiatus. The sequence continues at coordinate 16,818,596 of NC_061795.1, forward strand.
CATCCTGAAACTAGCTGTCTCAGCTCCTTTAGAAATAAATTGAGAGAATCATATATTGATTCCCCAAGAAGAGACCCTCTTCCTGGCTATGTCAACGAAACATTTGTTTCCCACTGGCTGAGGAAGATGGCACTGAAACCTCAGCTCTACACGCCTGGCGCATGCACCCATCAGATGCAAACCACTAGACCAAGAGTGGCTGCCACATCTTCTCAATTCATTGGACCTGCTGAACGTAAAGTGGAAGAAAACCCGATGTTAAAGCATAACCCCGTCCCCAGACAAACTTTGAAAAATGCCATGAAAGCAGGCAGTGTTGTTTTTGTTAGCTTTCAGAGCTAATATGCCCCACTCCAAATTCCTCACAACAAACCTTAGTTCTTAAATATACACATTTACACTGAACTGTTACATCACTGCATTGTTATATTGCTTACTGGCGTTTCAGTTTTATTCTTATTTGTTCCTTTAATTTTTTTCTATACTCTTCTTTCTCTTTTCATTTTCACTTAGTATAGTTGCATGTTACTAGCCTAGTTAAGGAGTTTCTTGACTGAAGTATTTTAACAGGAAGTTGAATTGTTTTGTTAATAAATTCTTGTATTTTGTAGAGAGGTTGTTCGTGTTTATTCTGTATATGTGTGTAGTGCTTGCTGTTTGAGAACGAAAGTACACAAATTCACTCCATTTATTTTTCTATAATCTCACACCTTCCCCTCTGCCAGTTATTCATAAAATAACTGACAGAAACTGAGAGCTGTTTGGCTATTAATTACTGATAATCAGGTGGTGGCCTAACTTGGTAATTTTGAATAAAATTACTAACTTTATCAATAGTTGCCCTTGGCACTTATTTATAGTTATTCATTGCCAAACCAAACCTACAACATCCCAGTCACAGCTGGGATGTTGTGTCTGAGATATTGCAGACTCCACTTGTGATTTATGAATGGCAAAATGCAGATCAGAGGTGGCCAGTCTTTGCAGGTTCATGATGGAAATGTATTGTGAAAGAGGGTAATGAATACTGTACCATCTGTCAAGTATGTCGACTGAAGCATCATCCTGAGGGTTTGTTTGACTGTCAGTAGTCATGAGGCATTGCATATTGGGAATAATGAACGTTTTGATAACCTTTAGATTTTTTTATAACTTTTTGACACAACTGTATTTTCCAACAGGATAATGATTCCAAACACTCACCAAAACTGGTTTTAGAATGGATAAAGCAACCTAACATTAAGCTTCTGCGACGGGTGTAACCTCCAACCAATTAAAATTTTGTGAACTATCATCAAAAGCCTTGTGTGTTCCAGGAACCCAAGAAACACCTTGCTAGAATTTGTTAATGGCTAGGTTTGTTAATGGCTGGGAAAGAATGTGTGGTTTACCTGCAACTTGCTAAAGGAAATTTTAACAAATCTGGTGGGGATACTTGTTTATATTGATCCTGTGTGGATTAGAGGAAATGTACAATAAACTCAAACTTGTACACCCCATTTCTTGTTTTTTAAACTTCTTGATGCGGTTTGATGCTTAAAGATGCCACCCTTAAAAGCAGAACCTGTGGTGTTCAGTGGGACTTTGGCTTGGTAGCAATTTGTCATTTTAGTTCACTTCTAGGTTTTGCTATTTTTGCTATTCTTGCGTGGTAGATTCCTATATTTGCCACGGGTCCTGTTTTTACCTCTGTTTGAGAGAGCTTCTCCTTTTACCTTAAAAGATCACAGTTTAATCATGATCCTGCCTAACTCCTGCTTGTGCCTGGGTCCTCCACAACCAGAATACTAGGTACATTGAAAGAAATGAGAACAGAATAAATATAAACAGGCATAACCTCGGCTGTGGGGGGATTGTCAGCGCAAAATCCATTCAAGAATTTGGGTGAGCTGCACAAGGACTGGACTGTGGCTGAAGCCAGCGCATCAAGAATCACTACGCACAGGCAAATCCTACACATCAGCTACAAATGTTCCATTTCTCATGTCAAGCCACGCCTAAACCAGAGACAAGTGTCTACACACAGACGAATCCTACACAAGTTTCGACAGTCAGTAATGATTTGGGGTGCCATGTCATCTACTGGTGTTGGGTCCACTATGTTTTCTGAAGACCGCAGTCAATGCAGCCATCAACCAGAATATCCAAGAGCAGTTCATGTTTCCTTCTGCTGACAAGCTTTATGGAGTTGCTGATTTAATTTTCCAGCAGGACCTGCCCAACGGTACCAAAAGCTGCTTCAATGACCATGGGGAATCTATGGAAGATGACACACACCATACCTAACAATGCAGATGACCTTAAGGTCACTGTCAACGCCACATGGATTTCCATCAGACCCCAGCAGAACCACAGGCTGATCCCCTCCATGCCATGCCACATTGATGCAGTAATTCAAGCAAAAGGAGCAACAATCAAGTATTGAGTGCATAGAAATGAACTTACTTTTCAGAAGCCCGACATTTCTGTTTTATGGGTGCAAAATCTAATAATTCGATCCTGACATGCGTTTTCTTGCACCACACTTCATTCAATAGAATAGAAGAAAATTAACATAGGAAAGTTGTCAAATTTCTCCCCAGAACAACCGCAGAAGAAAAAGTTGCACTTCCCCCTGTGCTCCAGAATGGACTCGCACCAGTTTCTGAGAGCGGTTGAGGCACTGTTGCTCAGCAACACATACTGCTGCTGTTCCGATTGGCACGCTTATATGACTGATTTTATTACGATCTGCCCATTATTTCAAATACCTATATCAATGTAAACATGACATATGAGTAATGAATCTATATGAGTTTTAATTACTAAAATGACTGACAAGAAATATTGAACTTATTGAACATAGGTTTTTTAGATGAACCTGTACATGCCAGACAGTCTCAAAAAAAAATGATTAAAGTAAAACCTTTATCATTTCAATTCCGTAACCTGATACTTACCATTTCTGATACGTTCTGGAAATAAACACTAACGGAGCACCATCTTGCCAGACACAATGATGCCTTGCTGTCTGTCAGTTGATAAGTGTAACACTTGTTCATGACAATGTATCTTCAGATTATTCCAACCAAAAGCTGTAAGAGCCAGCCCTTTGTTCCCCTTTTGCTATTTTCAGGCTTTTTTTTACATTAAATACTGGAAAAACAAAATTAACCAAGCTCGGTTTTCCTCTTTGTGTTAGGGCTTGCGAGATAGAACCCCAGAATGCAGACAAGCAGGCAGCGTGATGGTAAGTGAAAAACAATTTAATAAAAAACAAAAACTCACTCTCAGAAGAGGCAGGAACAAAACAATAAACTGACAGGCAGGACAGGCTTGGCATAATCCACAAAACAAGACATGATTTGGCAACAAGACATGATTTGAGAAATGTTTCCGCGCTGAATAACTGAACAGGAGTGTATATATGGAGAGTAAACCAGGTGGAGCAAGGAGACAGATTAGCTTGGAGCAGGTGAACCGGATAAAGATAATTAAAGACAGAACACATAATGACAGGGGCAAAACAGAACTTCAAGGATACAAACAAACAGAAATCTAACTAGAAAAACATTAAACCAAAGCATAACCAGAAGCCCAATCCAAATACACAACTAAGCAAAACATGAATACAAAAACTAAAGCATGACCAGGAAAACCAGCAGAAGAACGATTCAAAACTTTAACTGTGAATAAAACCAACAAAAACCCCAAAACACCCACAAATAATAACACTTTGCTTATGAGACATTTTTTATATTAATTGAGTGACAGAGCATCTATTGATCAGGATGAAATGCAACTGAACCGACTGGTGGATTTAAACTAATAATTTATTAGCATAACGACTCAGGCCTCCCTCCCTGTATTTAGTATTTTATTTTTGAACATTTTTACATATGAGAAAAATACAGTGACGGAATATTCAAAAAGCTCAATATTCTTTATGGAAGGGATTGCTCCACTTGTCTCAGAATTAAGAGAAAGATGGCCTGTATATAAATATTCAATGCACACATACATCAGCAGATAAATGAAGCAGATGTTTTTGTTCAAAGCTTCAATGGCCTTCATCTCCTCCATGAGGAAAAACTCTGATATCTGTAAATAATACTAAGATTGCTAAGATGGAGACTAAAGTCTGTGATTTTGACTCAAGTTGAACTTAAGTCACATAGTACATAGCACTCGACTCAGACTCGAGCCTCATGAATAGTTTTTATCTCATTTAATCAGGGGTGAAAATGAGCAAATAAGTGTAGATTATTTGAGTAAATGCTTAAGTTACAATAGTGTATTGACTGGTTCCTATGAAAACTCGACACACTACAAATGGCTTGTTGTAATGCCTTTTTTGTAACAGTACCAATTAGTAGTAGTCAACATCAGCTTCGAAGTTCCTATGCCATTGAGCACCCAACATTAAGTCAGCTAAAGATTGCAGCCCTGGCAGAGATGCACATGTTCTCCGCTTAAATAGAGTGTTTGATTAATTAACCAGGCCCATTCTTATACCATGGCTATAAATGGTTCAATATGACCGTTTCATGTTAGCTGTAGCTTCACTCATTTACTCACTACTTTGCGCAATGCTCTGTAATTTATTGCATACCTTTAAAGTGGTAGAAAATGACTGACTGACCTTTAAAGCATGAAAGTGATGTTTGATGGTCTCAGGACTGTAGCTCTAGGAGCAATGACCACTCCTCGCTGTATGTTGAAGCATGGAGCCACCTCAGCACTACTGCTTGTACTTTTTTTTCATTGGACACCAGAACCTCCAGCGCAGGAGAAGATTTTAAATTCACCCTAAATGAGATGTGACAACAAACAAAGTCAGTGACTTTTATCAAAGTCACATTATTATATGCTGCAAATATTGCTGTGCTGAACAAACACTTTCAGATTTATTTTCCTAAACGTTGGTCACTGTGTAAGCTTTTATCAATATAAATAACTCTAAAATGTGCTGATATACCAAAAGCAATGAACGAGGAAGCATCCTTGGAGGAACCAAAAGGGCAATTGCCAACAATCACAATGTCCTTATGACAGCAGAACTCCAGAAGCTTAGGCTGTGTGAAATATGGATGGCATTCAACCTAACGGGCCAGTGAGAAGAAAGTACATATTTTTCTGCTAACAAACGCAACCCAATAAATATATTGAAGATATATATTTACACACCATCACCACAGTGGGCATATAAGGGGAAGTCAATGTAGTACAGAGGAGACTTATAGAAGCCAGCTTTTTTTCAGCAGTGGTTGAAGTTGGAGACTCCCAGAGACTTCACCAGCATGGCATCTTTGCAAGCCTCTAAGCCCCTGCCAAGAAAATAAAACCCACAATTTTTCACACATTAATACCAACCACAGTCAAAGACCTACTTGCTCTCCCAAAACTTCAGGAGTTACTGACTCCAGTCCTGACTACGCATGAGCCAGGTAACCATGCGAAGGTAATCTTGCTAAAATCCTTTTGATAAGATTTTAGAGAAAGTGATGACAGTTTTTTTCTAATAAAGGGTGAAACTGTTTGAAAAACCATAAGTGGCGAGCTAAAAGCAGCATGTCTGTTAGCAGCTAACTGCAGGCTTGCTACTGAAGTAGATAGCCAGATTAATTTGCCAGGTCAGAGACCTGTACAAAAAGGTGAGTTGTTCTGCAAAGTTGGCACATTTTCTTGTAAACTACTTGCAAAGTTAAAAGTTATTATATTTTTATTTAAGTCCTTGTATCAAAGTTAATATAACATAAATAGACGCTAATAATGACATTCTCAGAACTGTAATTTACATTATTTTAGTAGCAGTGTATGTTGCTTTTGTTATTTCAACAAAAACAATTATATCATGTAATGTGATTTTTAATTTTAAATTCTTGTGTAAATACCATGATACCTCCCATGTTGCACAGAGATCTCAAAATCAAAGAGATGAGTTATAGAAATATTTCGAGCAATAATCATATGTCTTCCAACACCACTTGGCAACTGATGAACGCTTTTAAAGGTTCCACCTGGCGTTAACTAAGCATTACCTAAGACTTAATAAACAGCAATAGACGCTTAATAGGCGCCATCTGGCGTTCAGAAAGTGTAGCGCCACCAGGTACACCTTGTGGTGTCTTACAGAGGTACTCAATGACACAACTAGCTGAGCTGAGTAATGGGAATGCTTTGGTCGTTAATCGCATTCTTTCCTGCACCACCTGGCGTCTATTTAGACACCTTAAGGTTAGGTCGGTAACCATTTCGTAATTAAAATAACTACTAAGGATGTAACAATCCATACGGAGACAATTGTGTTGTTTCAAAGCACAGTCAAGATCATCTAATAGAGAGACAAAAGGTTTATCTTGTACAAACGTAGACTGGCAATGATATACTGTAGAAGATGGATGATTTCTCTGAAACATGACGGGTGTCGGAGCTTGGGGCTGGAGTCACTGTTGAAGTTGGTTGGTTGGTCACACAGCTTTACTCACCTGAACCTCCATAGCCGAGAACCGAACCTGCTGGCTTGTCCAGCAAAAACGGTCTTCTATGGACCCTAAAACATTCTAGCTAGAACAAAGCGGCCAAACCTAAACAGCGTGACACTTTGTTTATAATTTTTCTCTGACCAGGAATATAAAACCTGGCTGTCATTCATTCCAAACACACGTGGGATGTCCCACGTTTTTCCGATTAATTGTACAGTTATCATATATCGTTGCTTACACTTAACATTTGTGTCTTGCCTTCTTTTCTGTTGATATCAGTTTACGTGATTAGGTGCCCAGTGTCCAAGCAGGAGTGTACACAGATGGAAAATGTGGTAAAGTCTCCACCTGCGACCAGGACGAAACGCGCAAGGTTTGTAATAAAGTTTTGGTCCCTATTACCGCAAGGGGGCGCCCTTGGGCGAAGGATTTATATTGACAAAATCTGTATGTCCTTGGGGTGACCTACATAATACCAAATTGATTTTTAGGGACTTCAAATATTTCAATCTCTTCAGATGTAATATGATTAATTTCTCTTAGAGTCTCTGATACTGGTCTCTACCACTTGTAGGCAGAGATGGGTAGAGTAGCCAAAAATATTTACTCAAGTAAGAGTAGTATTACTTCAATATATCTTTCAAATATATCTATCAAAATCGTATGCTTTGGGTGATGTGCAGTGTTAGTTTTCCTCCACACATAGTGTTTTTCATGTGGGCCAGAAGGTTCTCTTTTGATGTCATCAGACCAAAACACCTTCTTCCACATGTTTGCTGTGTCCCCTACATGCTAGTGGCAAAAGCCAAATGGGACTTCTTATGGTTTTAAAAAAAAAAAACCATGGCTTTCAATTCAATTCAATTCAATTCAGTTTTATATATATAGCACCAATTCACAACACATGTTGTCTCAAGGCACTTCACAAAAGTCAGGTACATACATTCCAATTAATCCTAACCATTGAACAGTGCAGTCAGAGTTAGTTATTTATTCAAATTGGATAAAACGTTTTTCTGTCTAAGGAAACCCAGCAGATTGCATCCAGTCAGTGACTTGCAGCATTCACTCCTCCCAGATGAGCATGTAGAGACAGTGGACAGTCACTGGCGTTGACTTTGCAGCAATCCCTCATACTGAGCATGCATGTAGCGACAGTGGAGAAGAAAAACTCCCTTTAAACAGGAAGAAACCTCCAGCAGAACCAGGCTCAGTGTGAGCGGACATCTGCCACGACCAACTGGGGGTTTGAGAGAACAGAGCAGAGACACAAAGAGAACAAAGAAGCACTGATCCAGGAATACTTTCTATGGGAAGGAAAAGTAAATGTTGATGGATGTAGCTCCTTTAGTCGTTTCACCTAGAAAGACAGAACAGATAAACTCTGAGCCAGTTTTTAAGGTTAGAGTCTGAAAGAGAGCACATAGAGTTTGTTACAGTTAAGCTCAGTCAATCGCCATGTCTAGGAGAGAGAAAGGGTTAAACACTAAAAGACAGGGCTATGTGGATCATCAGTAGAGGGGGAGCATTAAGTTGTTGCCAGCAGAAACTCGGACGATTCCCCTCTCCAGAAAGGAATCACAGGCAGACACAGAGCCGGGCCAGGTGTAGCTTCTAGGAAGAGAAAAGAGAGAACAAGGTTAAAAGCTGAAATAACAGCAAATAATGCAGAATTGGAGAGTAGTGTGAGAATGTAGCGAAGAGGGTGAAAGTGGTCGTTATGTCCTCCAGCAGCCTAAGCCTATAGCAGCATAACTACACAGATAGTTTCAGTTCAGATTATTTAGTTAAACGGCGCTTATTTACAACAATGTCGTCTCAAGGCACCCCACAAAGGGTCCCACTGATGGTCATTGTTATACTAAAAACCACAAGGATTGGGATACCTCCCTCTGTCAGACTGATTATAACCATTGGAAAAGAGAAGGGGTTATACGGGTAGCAGAAATGGAGGGTGTGTTGCTCCTCAACCATAACTGAGCCGGTTTAGGCTAAACCTGACTCCCCCTTACTCCAACCAACAGGGAGGGAGGAAGGCTTCCTCCCTGATAACCTTAGCCACTCTAACTATAAGCTTTATCAAAAAGGAAAGTTTTAAGCCTAGCCTTAAAAGTAGACAGGGTGTCTGCCTCATGGACCAAAACCGGGAGCTGGTTCCACAGGAGAGGAGCCTGATAATTAAAGGATCTGCCTCCCATTTTACTTCTAGAAACTCTAGGAACCACCAGTAAACCTGCAGTCTGAGAACGAAGTTCTCTGTTAGGAACATATGGAACAATCAGATCTCTGATGTATGATGGAGCTAGATCATTAAAGGCTTTATATGTGAGGAGGAGAATTTTAAATTCTGTTCTGGATTTAACAGGAGCCAATGAAGGGAAGCTAAAATTGGAGAAATATGATCTCTCTTTTTAATTTTCATCAGAACTCTTGCTGCAGCATTCTGAATCAGCTGACAGTTTTTAACTGCATTTTGTGGACATCCTGATAGTAATGAATTACAATAGTCCAGCCTTGAAGTAACAAATGCATGGACTAGTTTTTCAGCGTCACTCCTGTTCCGGAGGTGAAAGAAGGAAATCCTAGAAACCTGTCTAATATGGGATTTAAATGACATGTCCTGGTCAAAAATAACACTAAGGTTTTTACTTTATTACCAGAGGTCAATTTAATGCCATCCAGGTTAAATGATTGACTAAGCAGTTTCTTTTTTAAAGACAACATCTGTCTTGTCTGAATTTAGAAGCAAAAAATTTAAAGTCATCCAAGTTTTTATGTCTTCAAGACATGCTTGTAGTCTAACTGGTTGGGTTCATCAGGAATTATGGATAAGTAAAGCTGAGTATCATCAGTGTAACAGTGATAATTTATCCTATGCTGCCTGATAATTTAACCTATTGGAAGCATATATATAGTAAAGAGAATTGGCCCAAGTACTGAACCCTGTGGTACTCCACAATTAACCCTGGAGTTTAAAGATGATTTATCATTTACTTGAGCAAACTGGAATCTGTCAGACAGATAAGATTTAATCCAGCCTAGCGCTGTTCCCCTAATCCCCACAGCATATTCCAGCCTTTCTAAGAGAGTATTATGGCCGACTGTATCAAATGCAGCACTGAGATCTAACAGAACCAGAACAGACGCAAGTCAATTTCTTCTTTCCTCTCTTCCATAAAGGCCAGATTTGTATAGTGCACAACAAATAGTTGACCTGTTGACAGATTCTTCCTCCTGAGTTGTGGATACAGCTTCTCCAGAGTTGGAGAAGTTTTTTCCATGTTCGATCTGTCCCTTTAGATGGACGGACATGTCTTAGAAGGTGATTGTTTGAACAGAGCTCTGTGAAATGTTCAAAGCTTGAAATATTGTTTAATAATCCAACCCTTCTTTAAACTACTCCGCAACTTTATCCTTGACATGTCTGCTGTGTTCTTCGGTCTTCTTGATGCTGTTTGTTCACTAATGTTCTCTAAGAAACCTCTGAGGCCAAAGGTTTCTTAGAGAACTGTTGAGATTAAATTACACACAGACTGTTTTCACTCAACAGGTAGCTTATGAAGATAGCTGGTTGTCTTGACAGTTGGATTAAATGAATCTAAATACAAATGGATGGCATACTTTTCAGATGTTTGTATTTTTAGAGGTAAGAATATTGACATTTTAGAATATTTTTTAAAACATTACAAGCTGATCAGTAACGACAAAACCCAATTTATGACCTTTTGATTGCTTTCCAGAGGTCCGCATCATGTCCATTTAGAGGTCATTGCTCTGTGATGTTCACATACAGGAGCCACTGGGATTTTTCTGTGACCTACCTGCTTATTTAAGATGTTTATAGAAGCCACACATAGCACATGGAGAGTTTGACATTGCATAAATGTATTGAAAACAAAAATACTCACTATTTAAAGATTTTGATAGAATAAGCAATAAAGAATAAAACAATACATCCCCTTTTTCATTCGTCCAACATTCGACAATAAAGAATCACTTATTGAGTTCCGTATAGCAAGAGTTTCAGACTTCTTGTTGTGAAAAAACATTCCATCTGTTCATAATGCAATGAAGAAATCCATCTGCAGTTCGATTGCTGAGATGAACAAAAAGGACATATTGCTGCTTATTCAGCTTGATGTATGGCTGCAGAAATACATGAAAAAAATACTGGAACCTTGTTCTACATTCCTGTAGCTTGTATTTGTGCTTTTCCATCAGAAATGCAATGCACTACTCTTTTCTGACTGTTTTCCAGGCTGTAATTCACAAACATGTGAGAGTTCTGCTAAAACAACAGGAGGACAATAGCTCTCTGTCCCAACACCTGGATCATGTCCCAACCTTCACCAAATGGGCCACAGCCAAGGATGTTGGCCCGCCCTCTTCTGCTGTAAACTTTGGTGAGCCCAGACTGGTCCGTTATTTCCTCAGCACTATCTCCCTGCAGTCTTTTTTCCTCAACATAAAGTTCTGCATTATGATTTAGTAGAATTGCGTTTTATGTATAATTAAAAAAAAAACATTTCTATAGAGCAAGTAACAGAGGTTAAACTTTTGGGTATCTATCTGAACAACAAATTGTCTTGGTCAAGACATTGAATTTATTATCAAAAATATAGGAAAAATCTTCAGCTGCAGTAAGAAGATTGCATTAATATCTTCCAGTCTGTTTTGTAGGCCGCCTTGCTCAAACACCTCTGCTCACCAATTATCTATAGGACTTGGGATCAGATGTTTGTGATGGCCACTCCAAAATATTAACTTTGTTGTCCTTGTATCTAATTTTGTAGCATGGTTAGGGTCATTGTCCGTCAATAAGACCAATTTGTGACCAAGCTTTGACCTCCTAGGTGATGTCTTTAAATGTTGCGTTAGTATTTCCACACAACCTTCTTTCTCATCATGTCCTTTACTGCATTTAGTGAAATGCTTCAGTCCCTTTTGCAGAAACAGCAACATGATGCTCCCACCCCTGTAGCTCACAGTTCCCACTATTTCGTCCAAATGTAACTATGGACATTACGGCCAAACAGTTTAGTTTTATTGGGCCATGGAACATGTCTCCAGAAATTATTCTTTCGTCCCTGGGTGTGTCTTAAAAATGTTATATGTTTTTATGTTGCTTTTGGAGTAACAGCATCTTTGTATTTAAGATTTTTCAGATCTTAAATTTCAGATTTAAGCTGCTTCGTATTTAAGTATCTTTGTATTCAAGTTGCTGCAGGACTTGTATTACTGTAGATAATGAGCCATGCCATCACCATCTGGGCTTTCCCAAACTGTTCATAAGCATCCTGGTGTATGTAAACGTCTGATTTGAAGAAAGTAAAATAGAAACCTAATTTTGGCATTTAGGAAATGGAAACAATGTTGTTAATCTAGACTGACCTAAAACAGGAAGTCTAATTTAACATCAGACTGATGAAAAAGGTTTTATATTGTGGACATTAATATCTGGTCTCCACCACTTATCATTTTAATCCTGATGATTAGAGAAATTCACAATAAATACAAACGTGCACCTAAATCCTGTATTTGAAAACAGTTGGTTATATATTTAATGTGCCCTCCACTGCATAAAAAGAGCAGTTCAAAGAAATTATTACAGCCTCAAAATTAAAATAACATTCATGGCTTTGATTGTATGAAAACCCCTGAACAGAAATGAACAGGTCCTTCTCAAAATATTAGCATATTGTGATAAAGTTCATTATTTTCCATAATGTCATGATGAAAATGTAACATTCATATATTTTAGATTCATTGCACACTAACTGAAATATTTCAGGTCTTTTATTGTCTTAATACGGATGATTTTGGCATACAGCTCATGAAAACCCAAAATTCCTATCTCACAAAATTGGCATATTTCATCCGACCAATAAAAGAAAAGTGTTTTTAATACAAAAAACGTCAACCTTCAAATAATCATGTACAGTTATGCACTCAATACTTGGTCGGGAATCCTTTTGCAGAAATGACTGCTTCAATGCGGCGTGGCATGGAGGCAATCAGCCTGTGGCACTGCTGAGGTCTTATGGAGGCCCAGGATGCTTCGATAGCGGCCTTTAGCTCATCCAGAGTGTTGGGTCTTGAGTCTCTCAACGTTCTCTTCACAATATCCCACAGATTCTCTATGGGGTTCAGGTCAGGAGAGTTGGCAGGCCAATTGAGCACAGTGATACCATGGTCAGTAAACCATTTACCAGTGGTTTTGGCACTGTGAGCAGGTGCCAGGTCGTGCTGAAAAATGAATTCTTCATCTCCATAAAGCTTTTCAGCAGATGGAAGCATGAAGTGCTCCAAAATCTCCTGATAGCTAGCTGCATTGACCCTGCCCTTGATAAAACACAGTGGACCAACACCAGCAGCTGACACGGCACCCCAGACCATCACTGACTGTGGGTACTTGACACTGGACTTCTGGCATTTTGGCATTTCCTTCTCCCCAGTCTTCCTCCAGACTCTGGCACCTTGATTTCCGAATGACATGCAGAATTTGCTTTCATCTGAAAAAAGTACTTTGGACCACTGAGCAACAGTCCAGTGCTGCTTCTCTGTAGCCCAGGTCAGGCGCTTCTGCCGCTGTTTCTGGTTCAAAAGTGGCTTGACCTGGGGAATGCGGCACCTGTAGCCTATTTCCTGCACACGCCTGTGCACGGTGGCTCTGGATGTTTCTACTCCAGACTCAGTCCACTGCTTCCGCAGGTCCCCCAAGGTCTGGAATCGGCCCTTCTCCACAATCTTCCTCAGGGTCCAGTCACCTCTTCTCGTTGTGCAGCGTTTTCTGCCACACTTTTTCCTTCCCACAGACTTCCCACTGAGGTGCCTTGATACAGCACTCTGGGAACAGCCTATTCGTTCAGAAATGTCTTTCTGTGTCTTACCCTCTTACTTGAGGGTGTCAATAGTGGCCTTCTGGACAGCAGTCAGGTCGGCAGTCTTACCCATGATTGGGGTTTTGAGTGATGAACCAGGCTGGGAGTTTTAAAGGCCTCAGGAATCTTTTGCAGGTGTTTAGAGTTAACTCGTTGATTCAGATGATTAGGTTCATAGCTCGTTTAGAGACCCTTTTAATGATATGCTAATTTTGTGAGACAGGAATTTTGGGTTTTCATGAGCTGTATGCCAAAATCATCCGTATTAAGACAATAAAAGACCTGAAATATTTCAGTTAGTGTGCAATGAATCTAAAATATATGAATGTTAAATTTTCATCATTACATTATAGAAAATAATGAACTTTATCACAATATGCTAATATTTTGAGAAGGACCTGTATATATGGGATATGTATATACGGGTATTTAGGATAAAGGATCCTGAAGGGTTCTGGTAATTCTTTAAATTATTTGTAAATACTGCAGATATGGTCCTTTGATGGTGGTACATTTCATACCAATTACTTTAAAATATGAAAGCAGTGTGATACTATCAGGTTTGACTTTCTAAACTTTTGAATGTATTCTCACCAAGATCTTTTATGTAGGTTTTTGTTCTTTAAATGAACCAAAACTTTTTACTCCACTGTTCTGAAAAGATTTATTTGTACATCATACTCTTCATCTAATCATCTAATGCTCTTTGTCTTTGACTATACTATATCAGACTCTTTGTGAAACACCAGGGTTTAGTGGATTTACCTCAACAGTTCATTCATCATGGACCAGGCCCCTCAGAAACACCCCTCAGCTCTGCCCTTGGGGTTGTCTGAATTACTCTGGCTCAGCTCCAGGTGCAGGTGGACAATCTTAGCCCACTGTTGCACTCCCAGAGTCAACCAGCCCCTGCAACATGGATGTCTGTCTTACCAAAGTATTCCCTTAAAGCAAACTGTCCCAGGACCCAGGCAGGGTGCTACTTTTTTTTCCAGAAATAACTCCAAAACCTAGTCTTTGATAGAATCATGATTTACACTTAAATCACACGTAAAATGAACACAGCTTGCGGAGCAGCAGCAAACATACATGTGACTGAGGATACGAAAGGTGTCATAATATCTTACTTGTGATTTAAACTGTTTAGTCTAGTTCAAGTTGTGTTTTGGTTCCCACATTGAAGACAATGATCTATTTCTAAACAATACTGGTCTGTGAAGTCCACACAGAAGTTTTGTAAGGATATGAACAAGCTGTTGGCAGCTGCAAAAGGAACTCAGTGAAGAAATATGCCAAATTTCTTGTGTTTTGGGGTAAAGCACATGTGTTTGTTTGCTTTGTTTTTTGGTATTTTGAGTGTTGTTAAATCATGTCAAGCTGATGTAGGTCTTACATTGTGTTTCTGGACACAGGTGTTTGAAATAATAACAGTAATAATAATAGTTTAACACCGATAACCACATCACTGTTTTTGGTAGAAATTATTTTTCTACATGGTAAATTATTGACAAGTAGGCATAGTAGAGAAAGATCCAGCAGTCATGGCATGCATGCATGCTGCCTATTATTTGTAACTGATTCATTAAATGATTCATTAATTGAAACAGGCAGCGTTGAGGTCATTCATATGAAAAATAGGTAAACCTTTTAAGGACGAAGGCATCAAATGTACCTACTGGTTATAGCGAATTCCACTGAAAATCTGAGTAAAATAGGGTGCTCTAGACATTTTTCAGAAGAACAGCGTACTTTTTGAAAAAAAAAAAAGCTGATTGAAGAGGAGAACACATATGCAGAATAGGCTGCTCAGTTAACATGATCTCAGATGCTTTATAATGGTGCCACATTTTGAAGGCAAGATGTATTTTTTTTTGGTCGGTGGACTACAGAAAGGTTGGTGGAAAACGCATCATGATTTGGAAATGTGTCCCATATTATGGTGTTTGACCCATGAATGGCATACTGGGAATCATGGATTATTAAATGAATTCATCAAAACACTTAAAGAGGCTGTGTTGCCCTCATACCAGGGGTCAGCAAACAATTCAATGCAAAGAGCTATATTTGCCCTCATTTCAAGTTAATACATTTCTCTAGAGCCGTAAAACCTTTCGGAAAATGATCGAGCTTAATTTTGTAATTGCTATGTAAACTTTATGTGTTTTACAGTGGAATTAAAGAACCAGAGTTGTATTTTTAGTTTGGGAGTTTAGAACAATGAAAATTAAACTTTTACAAGAAGCAGATCCACCTGATCTGTACAAAGCACCTGCCATAAGCTGTTAAAATGCCAAATTGCCGTTAAGACCTTCCTCTTATTATATAAAACTTGTTTTAATAATCTCTTTTGTTTGTGTTTACTTAAATTAATGATCCAAGTAAAACAGTGTTATTTTTGTGTATTAGTTTTACATCAAAATCAAAAGAATTTATTTGATTCAAACAAAACAAACATGCATATTACTGAATGAAAAATTCCACTAGTTGGAAAATAAAGAAAAAAATGTAGCTTGCAGCCTGTTGCAGCATGTTTTTTTTCCACTAGTCTCATTCTACTGTGGAGCTTCTTTGCAGACATTAAACCAAACCACATAGAAAAACATCAAGTCCGCAATTATTATTAGCATGACTGTATAAGTAGTTTTATTGTTATATGAAGGGAAATGTTTCCCAAATGCAAGTTTTCTTTGAAAACCTTTCTGAATTAAATATTTTGAAAAACATTTATAAATGATTGTTAAACAGCTATGAATTGTGTCAGACTGATCTTTGCACTCAAAATATGGTAAAATTGTCCAGAAGACAGGTTTAAATTAAGACTTTTCAATATTTCTTCATAAAATAAAATAAAAATTACAATTAAAAATGCAACAAATAAAGCTTAAAGAGCCCGCTATCAGCCATCTATGCCCGTGCAGATCCAGCCATGGACCCAGAGACCTGAGACCCCGGGACATATCACTCCTCAAGCAGAGGCCCGACAGAGCCCAGGGAACCAGGCCCCGGCAAGCAGCCACCAGGAGTGAACCAGCACGCACCAAAGCACCTAGTCCCGGACACCGAGAACCACAAGTACATCAGCGGGCAGAGACACCGACCACTGGCAGGTAGTGTGGCAGGGAGGAAATAGGCCCCACATTTGATGGGGGGCCTAAACTGATCCAGGAGAGAGAGCAGTCCAAGACCCAACCTGACACAAAAAACAGGCACACACAGTCACAATCACACTTTCCCACCCTCATGCGTACACATAAAAACACTCACACCCAACGTAAAGACAAACAATAATGGACATCGTACACTCACTCACACTCCCCATACATACTCTATACTCCCAGGTCCAAGTGCCGATACCCCATAGGGGCAACCAGCCCCCAGACCCAGGAGGTGGTCCCCTACCCTCCGGGGTCCAGAGGGAAGGGGACACCCCAAAATGCCCCAGGGACACCCCAAATGCCCCAAACCCAGACACCCCTTTGCATCTGCCACAACGCCCCACCCCCTCTATGTGATGGAGCCAATTAAAGGAGCCCAGAGATTTTGATCTGATATGGAGACAGAGGTTGTCTCAAGACTTCCAACAGAAGGTTTCTATACTGGTAAATATTAAGGTTTGTATTTTTCCAATTCATGAGGATAGTTTTCTTAGCGATACATAAGGCAGTGAAAACCATGTGAACTGAATTTGTCTCTAGTGACATCATCTAAGTTGCTCAACAAGCAAACGGAGGGGGAAGGTGAAATATTACACCTCAGACACTTTAATAGGTTTTTACATATCAGGCACTAGAACCTCTGAACAGCTGTACATAACCATAGTGCGTGGATGTAATTGTCAGGTATATTGCCTGTGCACTGTAAGCAAGTATTAGATGGTGCAAAAGCCATCCTGAACATCCGTTGAGCTGTATAGTATACTCTATGAAGGATTTTATATTGTATTAATTGTAAACTGGTGTTAGTAGTCATTTTAAAAGTTCTGAAACATATCTGAGACCAGAATGTTTGGTTAAAGTTAACTGATAAGTCCACCTCCCATTTCATAATAGGAAGGGAAAATGATTCATCTATATAAGAGTGTGTTTTTTTATTTTATTTTAGACATTAATATTGGGGGGTGGAGTTTTAGGAGTTGAGTTGAGTTTCTAGTACACTTGATAGCATTTGATGGCATTTGTAACCCAATGGTTTTAAGCATAAATTTATTTTTTATGATAGATTTAATGTGTTGATATTCTAGAAATGTATTCTTATCCATCCCGTATTGTATAATTAATCTGTTAAATGGGATGAACTGAACTCCTTTAAATATATGTTCCAGGTATTCCATTCCTTTACTCCTCCAGTATGGAATGCCAGAGTGTTCAAATTAAACAAATAAATGAAACATTATGAAATAAGTATATACATCAATAAATAATAGATAATATATAGGTAACCAGAGCTGAATGAAGTTAAAGAAACTCCACCATCCTTCCTAAACCTTGAGCTGGCGCAGTAGCTCCTCAGGGAGCACATACCCAGGAAACTAATCTCTATTTAAGGCTCAGCCAATAAGGATGCAGGTACAGCCCGTTAACGCTGATTGGCTCCACAGTCATTCAGTTGTAAAGTGGTATTATGAAATAAATAGGCCATGGGGAAAAATCACCCTTATAAAATAAAAGCTGGCCTTTGGAAATAAAAGCCGACTTTTAAAAAATGACATTTTGAAATAAGAAAAATGTTGGAATTACATAAAAATAACCTCAACAATAATTTCAGTTATTAGGTAAAAAAATAATGAGCTGAGAATTTAATATGCATTCAATTATTTCACAATTTTATTTTCACATTAAATCTCTATTATTTTTATTATATTTGTAAATATCTATTATTTATTCATGTAGATATTTATTTCATAATGTTTACATTTATTTAATTTTGAACACTTTGGCGTTCCATACTCCAGTCTGAAAAGGACATCATATTATTTTTTTGTAGGATGTCAGGGTTTTCCAGATGGGTGTACGTCTGCATGGGATTAGTGAAGACCCTATAATTTTTAGTTATTCCCACCTTGCTGTCAGAGGGGTCCGGATATATATGTTTTTATTTTTAATAAATATTTTTAACAGCACCAGAGGCCTTTATTTTTCGAAGGCCATGAGGTCTGGGACTTGAACCTGGGACAGCTGCATCGAGGACTATAGCCTCTGCACATCCTCATGTGCTTAACCCTACACCACCAGCACAGTGCCCATGAGAGGTACTGATATTGAGGCTTTTAAAGCATACATGTCGTTTTATATTTGAGCTGATAAATGGTAGATCTGAAATCTTAATATTATTGCATAATGTCTGTTCCACGTCTAGCCAACGTTCATTTAGAGGACTGTGTTTAAACCATTTTGAGATGTATTGTAGCCTGTTGGCTAAGAAGTAATGATGAAAGTTAGATCTAGTCCTCTTTTATCTTTGGTCTTTTGTAGTGCTTTTAAGGTAACATGCGGGGGTTTATCTTTCCAAAGAAATTTAGTGACGTAGGAGTCCACAGATCTAAACCAGTCAGATAATGGTTTATCATTGAGAATAAGTCATTTGATTTTTGGCAAGACCATCATTTTTATTAAAGCAACCCTGTCAATGAGTGATATGGGTACAGATTTCCATCTAGCGAGATCATCTTCCACTTTTTTTAGAAGTTTGATGTGGTTTAGTTTTGTTAAGTCTGCTAATCTAGGAGAAACATTAATACCCAAATATGTAATATTCCCTGACAGTAGTTATGTATTAAGGGAATTGTGGAAGAACAGGTCAATTAATTAATTGGAAGAACTGTCGATTTCAACCAATTTATAGAATAATCCGAAATTCTTGAGAAACAATTTATCAATCCAATTACCTGAGAGACAGAGGTTTGCAAATGCTGGAGAAAAAGTAATACATCATCTGCATAAAGACCAATTTTATGTTCAATATTCATGCACTTTATGCCTTTAATATGTTTAGTTTGCATGATTGCTGCTGCTAGTGGTTCAATAAAAATAGCAAATCATGAGGGGAGAAGGGGGGAAGCATCCCTGCCTAGTGCCCCTCTGAAGATAGAAGATGAAAGATGTTTGGTTATTTGTCCTGGTACATGACGCTGGGGAACTGTATAATATTTTTAACCAGTTTATGAAAGAGTTTTCAAAACCAAATTTGGTCAAGGTTGCAAACAAGAATTTCCAGTTAATGCTATCAAATGCTTTTTCTGGATCTAGAGATAATATATTGGTCTCAATATTTTTATTGTAGGAATAGTCCATTAAATTAAGTAATCTGCGTAAATTCGTGGATGAGAGAGCCCGCTATTTTCACACTGGGCTTCGAAGAGAAATGAGTTGCACCTATCATATGCTTATTACCTCCCATGCAAGAGAGGCTTAGGTTCAGCAACATACTAAGGCCTTGTATAAGTACCTCAGTGCCGCAACCAATGAGAAAGCAGAAAAAATATCTATTAAAAGTAAAACATCAATAGCAAACTCAACAAAATGATTCCCTGTTCAACGTCAAAGCTAACTTCTGGCACCAACGTCTAAAATTCCAGTGTCACAATTTTTGAGCCACTTTATCGCTTCTAGAATCATGAACCTGGAATATCCACAAATCATCACCAAGCTGTGCCTGTTTTGCTGGAAGAAGTTGCTATAGGAGGACATTTTGATCCCACATTTTTTATTCCTGGCAGTGTTCGTGGGCAGAATTGTTAGTAAGCTCACTCCCTTCATAAATTGTATTAGAATGCGTCACTGTTGGAGCAACACAAGACTCATGGTTTCTCAAATGGAAGAAAGATTCTCCAGAGAAGATTTGCACCAGTCCTTGTGCTGCCCCTCGTGCAGAAGTTCAGTTTGTCTTTGAGTTTTTTCTCTGGAAGAACTAGCTTCTTTGTTTCCCTTCTTGTCCTAACATCCTATTTATTTTATAGGTTATATAACAAAGGGATTCCCAAATATGTAGTAAGAATCAAATTTGTTTGGGGTGTTCATCAGCAGAAATATTTTCGCTGTGGGCAACTGCAATGACAGTAAACCTCTCCTCTCCTCTCCTCCCCTCAGATGATTTACTGATCTTCTGTCCATATAGTGCCGGTCTGCTCAGTCACAGTTTGACATTCATTATAATGACAAGAAGAGTAAAATTTAATTGCCAGAAGTAGGAAAAAAATAGAATGTAGTATTTTCTGACTTCTCCTTGTTTGGAATTGTTCTTAAAGTTAATACTGTGGTTTAATACTTGGGACATCATATATCTGATGACCTGTCTGATCATTCTGACATTTAAGGACAATGCTACATAATGTATTGCCAAATTGCCAATGTCAAAACACTAAACCCTATTGTCTGAACCAAATGCTCAGTTGCCTGAACCCACTGACAGAATCAATCACTCTTTTCACAAAACCATAAGCCCTTTCATTTGTTTAGACACAACTTGCCAACACATTTTATTGTGATGCACCTGTGTTGCATAATGGTGAGCACATGTGGCAAAGGTCAAAGGCAGTTAAAGCACAGGTGTCACTGGTTGAATACAACAACTCAAAATGTATCACACCTATGGCCAATGATGTGAGGGAACATATGTAAGCCAGTTTAGAGAGCACTGGTTTGTGAGCCACTACAATGGATAGAAATCTGAGAGGAGGAGTTTGTGTGAGAGGTGGTCAGCGAAGACAAAAAACAGTAACATCCAATGAAATCAGACCTAATGTGATTGTCCATGGTATGAGCATGAGGGAGGCCAGACAAAGGGTACAACCAAACATCAGGAGATTCACTGTGTATTCCATAATCTGAAGACTTAGAGAAGAAAACAGGTAATTACTTTTTTGACATTATAGTATATAAATGTTGACACCAATTACTGTATGTATATACTACATACTGTGCCACAGTATACTGTAAGTAAATATGTGTTTCAATACATCACTGTGCCATTGTACTGTAGCATTGTAATGAGGGTTAGTCTAACTGTTTGTAGGCCTACTATTTCATGTATATTTTTGTAACTGCATGTTCTCTTTTTGTAGAATTTAAAGACTGCCACGTGGGGGTGGGAGGACAGGTATGTTCTCCCCACACCCAGAGACTTTAATTGTCAATATGCCAATAAGAGAGAGAGAACATTTCATGTGTACATGGTGATTGTAAGACATCTCCAATGACAGTTGTTTATCTCGAATTTTCTGGACAGATGTACCTTATTTCAGCTGGGGTAGTGGCTAGCTTGTCATATCCAGTAATCCAAGGCAAGATGTTCCTGTTCTGCAGGAGCTGATAAAACCTGTAAACCTGTAAATTTAAGGCCAGGTTTCAAGGTTTTAAGGTCGTGGCTGCAAAACCAAAGATTGGGGGTGAATAAGGACAGTGAACATGTATCACAAGCTGAGTGGTCAAAGTGAAGTTCCAAACCTAAATGTTGAGTGGAGTCTTCAGTCTTCAGTGAGGGAAAATGCCAATAAGGAGCATTTTGATGTTTTCTCTAAACTACCATTTCATGATGAAGTTAGTAGAAAAAGTAGCAGGCAGAGAAAACAACAGAAAATGGCAGGTACAGTTAGAAACACTGGTGAGCTTCCAGCGCTAGAAATCTGTAAAACTAACCATGACGACCTTTCACAGCTCCAGAAACAGGACATGACACTGAAAGATTGTTTTAAACAGGCAGCTGAAATGCTTCCAGGTCAGGATACAGGGGAAGGTTGTTTTCTCAAAGAACAAGTGCTGTACCACAAAATGAGTTTGGATGACGTGGAAATGTTGATGGTCCCACAGCATCTCAGTGAACAAGTGTTAAGACTGGGTTATAGTATGCCCTGAGCAGGTCATCTGGAAATAAAGAAGACTAGACACAGAATTTGAAGCAGATTTTACTGGCCATGTATGAACAAGGGTGTTGATGAGTTTTGCTTGTCTTGCCCGAACTGTAAGTTAGCTGAAGATAGAAAATGTTCCAAAGTTTCCTTTGCAGTCGTTACCTGTTCTCTTCCATTGCATTGTAATGGATATTGTTAACAGATCAGGGAATGAAGTTTCTGTCAAACACACTGAGGAAATTGCACAAGCTTCTAGGTATTAGAAATATTTGGACCACCTCTTATCACCCACAAACAGATGGCTTAGTGGATAGATACAACCAAACTCTGAAAGCAATGTTGAAGAAGTTAATCTCTGCTAATGCTAATGACTGGGACAAGTGGGTCCCATATCTGTTTCTCTCCAATAATGCCTCCAAGGTGCCTCAAGCTTCAACAGGCTTTTCACCTTTTGAGCTTTGTTGGGACCCCAGCCATGGATTACAACATTAAAGGCCAGTAAGAACTTTTCTAGAACTTTCAAAATAAATTGCATTAACCTACCTCCAGCACAGCCAGGAACAAGAACAAGAGGGGTAACAGCGGACTTCCTGTGACGTCACTGCTTGGATAAAAACCCCACATTCCAACAAACAGACCTCTTCCACACAGGTCCCCAGCAGAGCTGGAAGGAGAGACAAGGAAGCTAAGGTCTCTTGCTGGCAAGCAGACATAACTCTTCAAACTGTATCCAGAGTGACTATGATCACATGCAACAAAGTTAAGTAATGATTTGCTGTTCAAGTATCCAACATTCATTCATATAAAGGGTGTAATAAGACAAGCTTGACCTTGCTTTTCTTCTAAAAGCCTCCAGAAGCAGCCCTAATCGAAGCAGATTTTCCCGAGGGCCTGGGAAAGGAAGCCGGGACCGCATCCAGGTAGCGATAGCTACCCAGCCGCATTGCGGCTACTCAAGGAGCCGAACATGCCTTTGTCATACGGTTCAGCTGGGCCGGCAGAATGAGCCGCCCCACCCCACAGCTACGGCGGTTAGCTGCAAGTTAACCCTTTGTTAACCCGCAAGTGGATGTTTTTCCTCAACGCCCAGGACAACTTCTCCTCAGCATGGTTCACGTAAGAGGTAGTGTTTGGGCAGAGAAGATTAGTTTAGAGTTTTATTTAAAGGGTGGTTTTTAAACACATAAGATTGGCCATAACATGCCATCCACGCTTATGCATTTTAACCCTTTTATTAGAGGTATTTTAAAAGTATGTGTTTGATTGTGGTAACCAGCTATGAGCTTCTATTGTTAGCTCCAACCACTAACGACTAAGAATACATGCTCTTCCACTTTATGAGTTAGCTGAAGATTTCATTTCATTTCATTTATCCAGAAAGTTAGTTACTTCCTACTCCAATGTAGGAAGTAATATTTCCTTAATTATTATTTTACTAAACGTGATAACTAACTAAACACCACTAAGACCCATTTATTTAAAAGGTTTGGTTCTTATTCAAAATATTATTTCCATAAATATCATTTTAATATTTCCTTAATAATAAATTCCTTATAATTTGCTTCATAAACAATTCAAGAAATTGTAAGGTTTTTCCTAAAATGATGTTACTAGGAGCTACTTTTAGTCTTAAGATTCTGAAAACTGAAAACAAACCTTATATAGCATGATAACTACCTGAAAAAATGCACACCAATAAGGGATGTCAGAGGATGTACAGGATTCCACAGAAATTGCTGCCGGTTTTGGAGGAGGAGATCACTCTAATGTTAGAGTTGGGGTTATCGAGCACTTGAACAGTGAATGGAGCAACCCTATTGCACTGGTGGTGAAAAAAGATGGAAGCATCAGATTCTTATTGCTTATCCACTACTAAGGCTTGATGATCTCATTGAAAAGGATGAGCCAAGCCAAGTTCCTAACTACTTTAGACCTTTGCAAATGCTGTAAAGCCATTAGCTGATTTTAGGACACCGCAGGGACTCTGGCAATTTAAAAAGATGCACTTTGACCTACACAGAGTGCCTGCCACCTTCCAAAGGTTGATGAATAAAGTGTTGGTAGGTATCAACAAATTTGCTGCTGCCTATATAATCGCAGATCTTCTTGGCAGGAACATCTGACCCACCTATAAGCTGTGCTTGGGGAAAATCAAGGAGGAGCTTGCAACGTTTGCCAGGCTCGCATCCCTGTTGGTGAGCCTGGCGAAGTAGGGGAGAAATCTGAGGGTGTTGGAAAGCATCTCTCTCATACACATTACATTGACTAACAGGAAGTTTTTTTTTAAATGCTATTATTTGGTAGACCGATAACCTCTCTTTTTGAGGTCATTGTCCTGAAGGCGAAATTCAAGAAGTGCATGCAAGACAGCCTAATCACTTCACCTGTCGGAATTTCCCTATTATCCACCTCATTGGGGCAGACCAGTGGGCTCAAAATGAGGGTGGAAGTGGAGTCAAAGGTTAGTTAGATTTTATTTTTGTTCGTTTGTTTTGTAGATTATTTAATCTGTATTAGTCAGTGGCCAGGTATGTGCGTATGTGTGTGTGTAAAAATCTTTAACAGAAATCGGTATAGATTTGTGTAAATGCACTGTTCAGATGAAACCCTCAAAGGTGGACCAGTGGTAGTATCTGTGGCTATTTAAGCAGGATTGTAGTGTAATTGAGAGGATTATTCCTGTTGGGTTTTAACACTAGAACTCCCAGGGCCGTCAATTTGACAGTTTTGAAAGTTTGACAAGTCTTAACTCTGGTTTATTAAAACTCTTATCTTCCTGGCATCCTGACTTTTTCTAAACCTGTCTTTTGTATTTCTGTCTCTTTAAAACAAAACAAACAAACAAAGTAAATAAAAGATCTAAGCATTTCTACCTCTAACTACCACAGCTGCCCTATTAATTACATATAAAAAATTTTTTCCCTGCGGCTGAGTATACAGGTCCTTCTCAAAATATTAGCATATTGTGATAAAGTTCATTATTTTCCATAATGTCATGATGAAAATTTAACATTCATATATTTTAGATTCATTGCACACTAACTGAAATATTTCAGGTCTTTTATTGTCTTAATACGGATGATTTTGGCATACAGCTCATGAAAACCCAAAATTCCTATCTCACAAAATTAGCATATCATTAAAAGGGTCTCTAAACGAGCTATGAACCTAATCATCTGAATTAACGAGTTAACTCTAAACACCTGCAAAAGATTCCTGAGGCCTTTAAAACTCCCAGCCTGGTTCATCACTCAAAACCCCAATCATGGGTAAGACTGCCGACCTGACTGCTGTCCAGAAGGCCACTATTGACACCCTCAAGCAAGAGGGTAAGACACAGAAAGAAATTTCTGAACGAATAGGCTGTTCCCAGAGTGCTGTATCAAGGCACCTCAGTGGGAAGTCTGTGGGAAGGAAAAAGTGTGGCAGAAAACGCTGCACAACGAGAAGAGGTGACCGGACCCTGAGGAAGATTGTGGACTGAGTCTGGAGTAGAAACATCCAGAGCCGCCGTGCACAGGCGTGTGCAGGAAATGGGCTACAGGTGCCGCATTCCCCAGGTCAAGCCACTTTTGAACCAGAAACAGCGGCAGAAGCGCCTGACCTGGGCTACAGAGAAGCAGCACTGGACTGTTGCTCAGTGGTCCAAAGTACTTTTTTCGGATGAAAGCAAATTCTGCATGTCATTCGGAAATCAAGGTGCCAGAGTCTGGAGGAAGACTGGGGAGAAGGAAATGCCAAAATGCCAGAAGTCCAGTGTCAAGTACCCACAGTCAGTGATGGTCTGGGTGCCGTGTCAGCTGCTGGTGTTGGTCCACTGTGTTTTATCAAGGGCAGGGTCAATGCAGCTAGCTATCAGGAGATTTTGGAGCACTTCATGCTTCCATCTGCTGAAAAGCTTTATGGAGATGAAGATTTCATTTTTCAGCACGACCTGGCACCTGCTCACAGTGCCAAAACCACTGGTAAATGGTTTACTGACCATGGTATCACTGTGCTCAATTGGCCTGCCAACTCTCCTGACCTGAACCCCATAGAGAATCTGTGAGATATTGTGAAGAGAACGTTGAGAGACTCAAGACCCAACACTCTGGATGAGCTAAAGGCCGCTATCGAAGCATCCTGAGCCTCCATAAGACCTCAGCTGTGCCACAGGCTGATTGCCTCCATGCCACGCCGCACTGAAGCAGTCATTTCTGCTAAAGGTTTCCCGACCAAGTATTGAGTGCATAACTGTACATGATTATTTGAAAGTTGACATTTTTTGTATTAAAAACACTTTTCTTTTATTGGTCGGATGAAATATGGTAATTTTGTGAGATAGGAATTTTGGGTTTTCATGAGCTGTATGCCAAAATCATCTGTATTAAGACAATAAAAGACCTGAAATATTTCAGTTAGTGTGCAATGAATCTAAAATATATGAATGTTAAATTTTCATCATGACATTATGGAAAATAATGAACTTTATCATAATATGCTAATATTTTGAGAAGGACCTGTACACGCGAGCATTGCCTAGCAACCGCCACTCTAGAACGCAGTCTGAGAAGGAGATTGTTGGCATCCTACAAATGGCTTCTAGAAGGATATTTTCTGCTCAAGAGGCATTGGAAATGCTTCAAAAATTAGATGATTGTGATTCTGGGGTCGAGAGGGATTCTGACGGCTCTTGGTCAGTATTCAGTTCCAGTGACAGCGGGTCAGAGAGTGAGCCTCCCCCGGCATTAGCAGGAGGTTGTGGCGCATTATTTCAAGGTAGTAAAACACTAGCCTATGTAACAATTTTATCATTTTAGGCTATAGTTTACAGATTAGTAAACTAATAATATATAAACTATAGCAACAGTGCCACAATCAGCACAGGTTCAGAGACAGGGTGATGAGCCAGGTGCCCAGTGCCCAGCTATAAACCCAGCACTCCAGCTCCCTGGCAGGAGAGAAACTACAAATCAGGGTACTGATAATAGACAAAGAAATAAACAATAAGTTAGGTCATAGATATAGTAGCCCAGTAACAACAATCTATTCTGCGCTTTCATCGTAAGACGACGCACACCTGGGAAGGAGGAGGAGATAGAAAAGGATGGCACTGTGTGAACAGTGGTAGGGGAGGAAGAAAGTAGAGGGAGGCATCAGAGCCAGAACACAGAGGCAGAGGGAGCCTCCACTTATGCAAAGTGCAAGATCCAAGATGCCCAGCAGAGCATTCCTCTGCTTGGTGAATGCCGAAATGCTTATCCATGTTCAGGGCTGCAGTGTGGCTGAGGCCCGCAGAGTTTTAAGAGATGATTCCTCCTCGGACATGAGTGTGGATAAGCTGAAGGCCTTTTTAGCACTAGTTTATGTCCGCGAAGTGAAAGGAAAACATTTAGAGCTCTGGAAAACTGCTGAAGGCTGTTGTTGCCTTTTTTCATCTTCAGTCCTCTATATCCTCTACACCTCTACACTACACTTACACCCTAAATGAACTGACCAACATATATTGCAAGGAACATAAACTCCATTGTGTATTATGGACCAAATTCACAAATATGTCAGGAAAAACACAAAGATACTAAAATTGAAATGTTCATACAAAGCTGTAAAAACATCAAGCAAGTTCACAGACACATTGCTTGTGTATAGACCTTGGTTGAAATGGTTAGCTCTGATAACCTAATGCCAGCCATAAAATCGAGACTTTAACTAATTTGCAATTACTAAACTCATTCTTAGATCTTCTGAGGGAAATGGAAATCAATTTAAGGAACAAAAACAAGATTGTAGATTAATGTTTTCTTTGTACATGCATGAAAAACTGCTGCCTATCAGCGGTTGTGTGAATTTGTCTCAGCCACATCAGAGGGACAGCAACATACCTTTATATATTACACCTGAAGGTTGTAATAATAACTGCTACTACTTTAGACTAGGCACATATATGAACAGGAAGAAACCTTTAGTTAATCCATTGTCCATAAAACTTTGGATATTAAAAATTAGGTGTACTGTTTTATGGTACTCTTTGTTTGATACTTTCCTACCTGCATGTACTAACTTTTTTATAAAGCAGTACAAAGAGTAGAGTGAAATTCACCACGGTACACTGTTGTGACTAACACAAATATAGTATGGGAACAGCTCTGCAGATCCACACACATCAGAAGGTTCCCTTTCTCCAGTAAGATATATTATAATTGACTTTAGCTTTATTACCAAAGACAGTTTCCTGGAAGTCTGTAGAAATACATCGACTTTGTGGAGAAGTGGGCTTAGTTGTCAAGATGAAATAAACCTCTTTCTACGTCATTGCCATCAAAGACGAGCAAATGATGGCAGTAGTTACGTAGAAAGACAATAAATTAAGTCCAATGAGTATTCCATAGCAACCGTTATTCCTAGAACCGGTAATGACCATGCTAAATTCTGACATGGAGTCATTTTTTATGTGACTGAAAGTGTTTTGGCTGGGTATAGCCTTACCAAAAAAACCTGGGACAGTGCGTAATAGGAAGACTTCTTTACTTCTTAGGCTAAAAGGGAGACCCAAATTGCATGGCTGATTTTATTAAATGAAGACTGCATCTGGTATCAAAGTAGACAGGCTACATTATAGAAAGAGGAACTTGTCTTTGAATGACCTTCAGCCATTTGGATGGGTGAGTGGTTGTGTGTGTGTGCAAATTTTTCACCTGGCGATTAAAAGTTGTTAGAACGGTGACAACAGTAGAAACTCTCACCGAACAGCCATATGCCAGACACATAATTAGGTCTCAAGCAAAGCCCCCAGGCCAAAGAAGCACCGCAAAAGATGCACAGTATCACATCTCTGACCCAGCACCATGGCTATCCCCCAGGGAGCCTGGCCTGAGGGACAGAGGGGCACAGTACCATCACATCAAGTAAAATAGCCCCAGGGAGGCCAAGAGGAATGGATCACCACCAGAACCCATTCCAGACCCTGCATCCCACAGTCAGCCCAACACCTCCCTGAGAACCCGCAAAGCTGCGGTGTGACCCAAGCCCCAACATAACACCACACCAAGAGGGATGGCCAATGAATGGCATGCTTTAATTAATCTCTGTTGTGAAAGAATTAAACCATTGTTTACTCAGAGGTGAGTTTACCAAATTCACTATCTATATCCAACCAACACTTTAACAAATTCTTGGCATTCACACTTTTGCCTCTAGAACAGAGGTGTCTTAAGTCCAGTCCTCGAGAGTTATTCTGTCACTTTTAGATGCATCCCTGCTACAACACACCTGAATGAAATGGCTGAATTTCCTCATCATTGTCATTCAGCTCTGCAGAGGTCTGCTATCAAACCTTTCATTTGATTGAGGTGTGTTGGAGAAGGGTAACTCTTGAGGAGCGTACTTGGGCACTACTGCTCTAGACTTTACACATAAACATTTGTCTACGTTTTAGCAATCAGTGGACCCTATTTGCTCCAACAACTACTTTGTCTTCACAGGTGGCTACCAAATGTCTTAATGAGGAGCAGCTGTGCAGGGCCTGAACCTCAGCTTGAAGAGCGAGGAAGTCCGTGAGTGAAGATCTTTAAAGCGGAGCCTTGGACAGTGATTGGCTGAAGAGGAAATTCGGACTTGATGCTGATTGGCTGGAGCAGAGACGCATGGTGGAGTCATTGGACGGAGCAGAAGAGGTCTTCCAGATTGAATTTTTGTCAAAACTCCATTACCTTGTTCCATTGATTCTTCCATTTTATTTTGGTGTTTATCCCCATTTTGGTCAGTCCTTTTCTGAAGTATAATTACGATGAACCCTGATCAAACCAAAATAAAGTCTTGCTGGGAGGTTTTATTTATGACCCATTTCTTTACTGTTGACTATGAATGTAATATACAAAATTACTTTAAATCATTGGTCGTCAAAGCATCCTCTTGGCTCGTATGGACTGATGCAGGGTTGGTACTAAATGTCATGTAACAGACAGCGTCTCCTACAGAACAAAATCATACATATTGGTACGAAATGACCAAAGTTATGAAATGCCAGAGGTAAGAAATTATCAGCAGCTTGAAGAGACAGCCTTGGCAGACATGTAAACTGACAGGTTTGAGATGAGATTGTAAACATTGGCAAAAAAAAAAAACTGGTGTAATCTAAATTCTTTCTGCATCCAGTTTCCATGTTCTCCCTGTGCATGCATGGATTCTCTCCGGGTACTCTGGCTTCCAGAGCAAAGCTCCAAAGCACATCCTTTCATGCCAAAGACAATACTGATTACCATTAAGTAAGCTCTGTTTCAAAAGGCCTTGTAAGCTGTGTTTCACTCTGGTGGAAAGCTTTTGTGCTCTCATGAGAGCTCAAAGGTTTTTCCTCGTATGTGCCAGGTCCCAACTCTCCTCCGATCTCCTAGACGAGCTCTGTCAGGATATATTTATTGCTTGACTCTGATGAAAATGCTTGTGTCTTTTGATTGTAATGGTGATATTGGAATCAATGACTTATTGTTCAATGTACAAAGATGTTTATATGTTCTGCATTTTGAATGCATTGGCTTTTCATCTGTCAGTAACTTGCTGATGTTTGTTGACTGCATTGTTTCTTTCTTTTGTATCGAGCCTCTGAACTTGGTTTTTCAGCGTGGAAGTGTTTGCTCTTATTGCTAGGAGCTGTTTGTGTGTGTGATGGTGTACCACTTAAATTCAAATCCAGATAAGTAAAGATGTTGACAGGTTGATGAGTCCTGTTGAAAGCTTGTAAACCAGTAGGGTTTGCACATTGTTGCTCTCATCGACCAGGCTAACAAATATTAGTAAAACAGTGTGATGTTGTTTTTCTTTGCAGAAAGCACTAGAAACATTAGCGTTTAACTTTAGACACTTTTTACAATCTTATTAACAGTTGTTCAGAGGAAAAAGGAAAAATACCTCATTAAAAACATCCATACCTACTTTGCTACTTAGTTTGTGCTGCTAGCTTACTGAGGAGAGAATTAAATGTACATTTAATTAAAGAACAATGGCAGTAATAGTTAAAATGATCAATTTAAGGGTTGTTCTGGTAGAAGAGTCTTTTAGACTGAAAGATTGTAAAGTAAAATATGATTACAGGTAACATGAAACAAATGTTTTATATTCACCAAACCTGTTGTTTTCACTTTGAACTATGAATAGTATGTTACCACACTTAACATCATGCATTATTTTATGCTGCTATGTCTTATATCTTAATTAAGAAAATGTTTATGGTAATAAAATGCATTTCTTTATTTAATCGGTTTTCTTTAAAATAATGTTGTGGTCTTTATTTGATTTGCCTCTTTTGCCACTTCAGTCCGACACTCAGATATTAGCTTAACACAGGCAGCAGATGGCCTGATGCTCACTTTCCATTATTTGGTCTTAAATCTAACTCCACAGAAAAAACAAGAAACCTCTTTTCTTAGCTGAGATCATGAGGTAATATGTACAGATGATTATACAAATCAATATCTCTTGTGATATCTGTTAATTGAGTGTCAATGTGGGATATACATAAATAAATTTAAGTGTAGTTTGTTTCCCTTTACTTAACGACTGTTATTAAAGAGTTAGCTAACAGTATGGCTTTATTTAGTATAACAACATTAAGTGACAAGAGTATGGAAAATTAAAAAATATCTAAATTTCAACAGCAGGTCAGTTTACAGTCAAAACATCCAATAACATAAGTCACTGGCCAGAAACTACAGAAGATCTATATTTGCTCTTAGTTACCAGATAAAATTAAACGATATATTTTTTCACAAGTGTGAGAATTTGTACTGCACTTGTTTAGCAGTGAGCTGTGTTTAGTCTTTCAAAAGTACGTCTCCCTCAGGAAGTCACGTTGAAAATTTGACAGGATTAGTGTCACGTCATGTTACTGTTACTGGAATTTAATGATGTCTAATTTGTAGCATTTTTGCCTAAAGAGTAATTATGAATCAGAAACATTTCTCTCTTGTTAGAACAAATAGTACATCCTTTTAAACTGACTTTTTTGCACTTTGAGTTTTATGCATGTTTTAGCTTATTTTGTGCACCTGCATTCTTGTTATGTTAACTAAAATAAGCTTTTGTGATATAAAACTTGTTTTGTACATTTGTTTTGTGTTAAATGCCATTTTTGGGGAAAAATCATTTAAATGAAAAACCTAGATTATAAATACAATATATCATCCTAAACATAAAACAGTTTTGTGTGTAGTGTTACTGCACATTATGATTTACCATTTCTTTTATTTACAAGATATTCCAAATATAATAAAACAAAAATCATATGAACTTGTCGACAATGATGAACTGTGATAGTTCATAAACAGAAAATTATAGTTATGAGTGAGATGTGGCAAACAGTGCTAACTCTGGGCACACACAAACATGGATGGTTTTCAATTACCATGGGCCAATAGAACAAAGCAGAACAGTAAGAAGAGAATAGGCTGTGTTGGTTAATGATAGATGGTGCAACTCCAGCCATTTACCTTCTAAAAAAAGATGCTCTGCAGTACGGACATTGAGTTGCTAGCTGTTAGCATGAGACTGTATTATCCACTCTGGGAGTTTACACATGTTATCTCAATAATGGTGAATGTTGCCACCTCTGTTATGTTTCAGCACCTTGCAATGTCATCCACACTGTTACTAGCAGACTCCAAACACAGCATCCCCAAGCCCTTTTCTTTGTATCCGGGGATTTAATTATGTCTCCCAGTCCTCCACTCTCAGCTCTGAGGGACAGTTTCATCTTCACAGAATGCATCATGGACTACCTGGACCCTTGCATAGGTACAGTGATTCTCCAATAACAAGCCCTGTATCAAGAATGAAACATATACTCTCCTCACTGAATAAATGAGAGCCTTTGGATCAGGAAACAAGGAGTTGAGAGCTGTGCAGAAGTAACTGAGAAGGAAGATCGGAGATGGAAAAAACACATCTACAGGAAGAAGATGAAGGCCTTGCTGCAGCAAAACAATAGTGAGGTTTGAAAGAGCCTAAAAAACAATCTTAGGTAACAAATCAAACTCCCAGACTGTAGGGGTTTAATGGTGGTTGAATGATCTGAACCAGTATCTTCAACAGGTTTGATCAAACACTCACACCTTCCCCAGTCAAGTCTCCCCTGCTGCAACCCCCCTCGTCTTTGACGACTGCCTGCTTTCTTACCAAAGGTCACACCTCTAAGCTCTTAACTGTCACCTGACTCCTCTGCTTCAGAGGACTTCATTCCACATCCACTCTCCCCCACCTTTACCCTATCCCTTACAACACTTCAGGTGAGTAACAAGAATAGAAAGATCAAGGTGTGAAAGGCTGCAGGTCTGGATGGCACTGGCTCCAGGCTTCAGGCTGCCCGAGGCACAGAATAACTGTGTGGCCTTATGGGCTACATGGTCAACATGAGCCTGACACTGGAGAAGACCTCTCATGTGGTACCAGCGCCAAAGAACACTCATCCGAAGAACCTCAGCAGCTACAGGCCAGTAGCACTGACCTCGCATCTGATGAATACCCTCGAGAGGTTGGCCCTCAGCCATGTTCACCCCTTGGTGAAGTCTTTATTGGATCTGCTGCAGTTCGCCTATCAGCCTGGCATTTGGGTGGATGATACCATCAACTACCTCCTGCACTCAGCTCTGACCCACCTGGAGAACCCTGGAAGCACTGTGAAGATCATGTTTGTTGATTTCTCCTGTGTTTTTATTACCATCAAGCCGGCACTTCTGAGGGACAAACTGGAGCGGTCAGGTGTGGGCCACCACCTGTCCCAGTGGATTCTGGACTACCTCACTGGCCGCCCACAGTATGTGAGGAAATGGGCCTGTGTCTCGGGCAGGCTGTTTAGCAGTAAAGGGGCCCAGCAGGGGAAATGTGCTGGCACCATTCCTCTTCACCCTTCTACACTGCAGACTTCTCCATCAACTCCCCAGCCTATAAAAGTTCTCTGATGACTTTGCCATAGGTGGGCGCTCTACAGATGAGGATGACTCAGTACGGAAAGTGGAGAGAGGACTTTGATGACTGGTGCAAGTGAAACCATCTCTTGATCAATGTAGGGAAAACCAGGGAGCTGGTGGTAGATTTCCCCCAAAACACACCACCTCTGAGTGACTCTACAAGCCCTGAATAAATTAAGACATATAGACTCCGACTAGAGCAGGGGTCTGCAACCTGTGGCTCTGGAGTCACAGTGGCTCTTCATAACTTGGCAAAAAATGGTAGTACAGAGAAATATTCTTAAATGTATAAAAAGAACATTTGGAACATTTTCAAGACAATGATTTTTATTGTCTTCTCATAAAAGTCTGAGATTTGTTCTGAAACTTAAAATTAGATAAAGATTTTCAGTTCTTTAACTATAAAATATAAACAGTTATAAAGTAGGTGTTTATAAAACTTGATAAGCTTGCTTTTTTTTAAAGTTCACATAGGTTTTACAGACAAATTGTATTTATTAAGAATGAAGGCAAAAATTGCTCTTTGGATTGTAAAGTTTGCTGACCCCTGGACTTGAGGATACGTTGGTAGACCGATGTACTTGCGAGATGGAGTATTTATGCAAGAGATAAACTGTATGAAAAGTAGTTTCATGATATTCAAATCAATAAACCATTACATATTTAATACATACATAATGATAAATAAAACATTTTAAATGCAACGTTTCATATTCACCTCTGATTCCCCAAACGTCTGCTATCTCCATCCATGCTTTTTCCTTCTGGCTGTTGTCTTTGTAAGATGGGTGTGTTGTGTCATATAAAACAGTCATGTTCTCCACTTCGACAATAAATTGCTTCTCGTCCATCTTGAAATTAACCAGGCGAAACTATTTGCCAGCTAACACAACTGGAAATTGCATGATGCTTACGTCGCAATTTGACCATTTTAGTATTTTCTCCAAACTGAATGTGTTTTACTTTGCCATGGTTTTCGATAGCAATGTCTCTTAGAATTAAGGACTGTATAGGTGCTACTTCTTATGTTGATATCCACCCAGGGTACCGGTACGGAGCACAGACAGGATGCTTGAATAACTTTAGGGTCCTTTAAATTCAAATAGTATCAAAACCGAACTATAAATTACACATATATGTAGTGGAAGCGCATGATAATTGTCCATGCAGCTCTTAAGATGTTAAACTTACGTTTCGTCAGCTACATACACATTTTGAGCTGCTGATGCTAATTACATGCCCTGGCTTCGTATTGGACTGATTGAAGTGTTTCGCAGGTCAAAGCTAAAGAGCGCATTTACCAGTGTTCACCACTAGACGTCTCAGTACACCTTACTATAAATTAAACATTTCTCAGAGCTACAAATGCACTGCCTTTCAAACATGGCCACCCCCGAATTTGTAGAACAAATTGGTACAATGGAAAGGCAGACACTTTAAGACAAGCCCGGTGTTCCATCTTCGTCCTTCAGCTCCTTAAGGACTATCACCTTTACAATAGGCTGAACGCAGGTCTTTCCTTCAATCTTCACCTCAGCAGTCCTGATGAGGCCATCTGGTCCAGGCATAACTTGACAACTTGTCCTAGTTTCCACCGTCCAAGAGGAATATGAGGATCTGCCAGCAGAACTACAGCTCCTTTCTGGATGTTGTCTGATGATTTCCTCCATTTGCTCCTGGTTTGGAGATTAGGAAGGTAGTTCCTAACAAATGAAGATCAGAATGATCTGCTAGGATTTGAGAATGTCTTCACTGAGCTATCAGGCCACCCCATAAGTAGATAGTTAGGTGTGACAGGCTCCACGTCAGATATGTCAGAGGAAACATACCCTAATATTTTGGCATTCAGTATGCTCTCAACCTCCACTAGCACAGTTCGGTGAACTTCTTCTTTGATACTT
Source organism: Girardinichthys multiradiatus (assembly GCF_021462225.1). Lineage (NCBI taxonomy): Eukaryota > Metazoa > Chordata > Actinopteri > Cyprinodontiformes > Goodeidae > Girardinichthys > Girardinichthys multiradiatus. Next base: position 16,854,623 of record NC_061795.1, read on the forward strand.
TGAGATGCGATGGTGATGTATAAGGCAGTCTTAATGGAGCGCATTAATCTCTCCCATGAACCTCCAAAACGTGGTGCTGCAGGGGGGTTGAATTTGAAACTGACCTGCTGCATTGCAAGTTTCTGCTGGAGATCCAGACATAAATGGTTAAAAGCCTCCCTGAGTTCCCTTTCTCCTCCTTTAAATTTTACACCCTGATCTGAATAGACTTCTGCTTGTTTACCACACCTGCCAATGAATCTCCTATAGGCTATTAAAAAAGGAATCTTTGTCCACACTGACAGCAGGCCGTTTCTCTTGGCGGCGTCCCAATTTTGACAAGGAAAGGCCCGAAACAATCCATTCTGGTACAATAGAAGATGGATTTAAACAGCTGGAATCTGGCTACAGGTAGATCAGCCATTTGTTGGGAAGAAGTTGTAGCCCTCTATCTCCTACATTCAATGCAGTTGCACTGATGGAGTTTTACGACTTCTTATCCACGCAGGATCCAAACAGAGCGGTGGAGTTCTGCAAACACCCGTTTGGGTTGGGGATGGCAGAGACGTGCATCATAGTCCATGATGAGTAACTTAGTGTAGGGATGGCTAGAGTCTAGGACAATAGGATGTGGAACAGTTGGGTTAATATTGTCTACTTGATACAACCTGCTTCTGACACGGATGAGATTCAAGTCTCTGTCATATTGAGGAGAGAGGCAGGAGAGGTGGCTGTTTTTTTTACCGGGTTTAAGCAGGCAGAAGTCCTCTGCAAAGCTGTCCATTTGTATTAAGCCTCGCTATACATCTCAACCAATGGTAGGTCAGGTGCTGAGGGGTCATGTTGTTCTGCCGCACCGTGAAGCTCCTCAACTGTGACTCCTAGTAGCGTCTGCCAGGTCTTGGCTTTAGAACGCTCTGAGGTTGAGTCTAGGCTTGTAATTGCAATACCACAAACAGCTGACCGCTTCAGCTCTGTTAACACTTGAGGTGAGTCTGAAGAAGTAAGAGGAGGATCTAAAGGCAAATCTGTTGTTGTTTGGAGGAGGAACTCAGGGTTATGGCTCCATCGATTAGGCTGTGCTAGTTGAGCTTGAGTCTGTCCTTTTGTGAGGTCATCGGCAGGATTCTTAGATATTCTCACATATCTCCAGGTACTCTGCTCTGTGAGGTCCTGGATCTCTGCTATCCTGGTGCCAACTAAAGCTTTGAGATGGCAAGAGGTAGAGTGAAGCCATCTGAGAACTGTGGTAGAGTCAGACCACAGGGTGAAACTCTTCTTCTTTAGAGTTAGTTTGTTTTTAATAAGCTTGAGCAGCTGAGCTCCTGTAAGGGCTGCACACAGCTCCAACCTTGGAATCGAAAGCTGCTTCTTGGGAGCAACCCGAGATCTGCCAATGAGGAAGGACAAGTGCACATTAGCACAGTGATCCACCGAGCCTAGGTAGGCCACAGATCTGTAGGCATGCTCTGAGGCATCACAGAAGATGTGCACTTCTCTTGTTACCTCAGATTTGTCCATGTTTGTTGCTGTGTAACATCTTGGTAGAGTGATCTCTGTTAGCTGTTCTAACTCCTTCTTCCTTGTTCACCACTCCTATAGGAGCTCATCCCAATCTCTGTCCTTAGCCAACAGTGGCTGAACTATGATCTTGGCTCCTGTAGTGAATGGTAGGACATAGCCTAATGGGTCATACCGACTTGCTAAAATGCGATATATGTTTCGCATAGTTGGTTGGCCACAGGCAATGTGGCGATGCTTAAATCCGAGAGTGTCGCTGTAACAGTGCCAACTCAATCCCAGTGTATATTCCTATGCTTTGTCATGTGACAGCCACAGCTCTAGTTTGTCTGAACATGCCTCAGGTAGTAAGTGGCTGATGACCTCTGGCCTGTTACCAGCCCACTGACGGAGATCAAATCCCCCCAGTGACAGAAGATGTCGGAGTTTGTCGATCAGCTGCCGACCAGCTGCCACGTTACAAAGAACTAGGTTTAGATCTTTGTAGCGGAATGAGCAGTTGAAAACGATTCTGTTTTTTCCATTGTGCTGGACCATGTGATGGGGTACAAACCAGCTCTCTCTGATCTCCTGCTGAACATCAAGTCCGAGTTTGGCCACAGCTCCAGAGGTCTCAAGTTTCTCCATTTCAGTACGGTATGCAGCGGCTTTATCAAGATCTTTGGCCAGCCGTCTCTCTTGGCATAACAGCTTCTTTAGTGGTCTGGAAATGTGATGAATCTTTCTTTCTCAGAAGTGGTGTTGCATTTTTGAGTATGCCGTTCACTTCCACCCTCTTAGTCTTTGACTTTAGAAGATTCAGTGCCTCAATGTCCTATCTTGATCTGGTGACCTCTTTCTCCTTTCTGAAGGAGAGACTGTCAACTTGCCACAGCTTTTCCACATTTCTCTTTAACTCCATGGCTTCTGGGCTGAGAGATGTGAATAGGCACTGTTGAGGCAGTAACTATGACTCGACTATTTTTGCTGGCCCTTGTAATGTCCATCCTAGTTGTGTATGAATGGCAGTTGGGCCCCCTGGTGGGCCAAGGTGTTCTCTCTCTATGGCATAGAAGGTGGGGGTGGTCAGCACCAATTAACAGCAATGGTGAGACATTGCTAAAGGCTTGGAGAGGAAGGTTAGAGAGGTGTTTATACCTCTTCTTCAGGGTAGAGATGGGATAGGAATGTTGAGCTAGGCTTAGATGTTGAGGTGTGAAGGCATTTGAAATCCAGTAGGACTCCTGTGGCTGAAGAATGGGAGAGATTTTGAATGATACAGATGTCCCATGCAGTACTTGGATGTCTTGTCAAATAGTTCTGAAGGACAGGTCTTCTGGGGTCCCAGTAACCCCAAGTTGCTGGGCTGCACCTTACAGTAGCATGGTTCGATCTGATCCATTATCAAGTACTGCATACAAAACCAGGATCTTATCACCATGTCTCAGGAGAACTCTGATGGTCTTAAGGAGGACACAAGTTGGATCAGAAGGCTTGTTTAAGTAATGCTTTTCAGTAGCAGAGCTTACTAGGCAGCGCCAGCAGCGTTTGTTAGTTTTGATCCAGTCAATCATCTGTGCCTTCTCAAAGCACTTCAAAGTGGCACACTGGCTTAGTTAATGATCCTCTGTTTCACAGTAGGGACAATGAGCTTTAGGTGGATATCCCTTCTTCTTATTGGCAAGTGAATAACTGGTTATAATATCAGTTTTAGGGCTAGATGAGGCTTCATCTGAACCATGTAATATAGTGGCAGAGCGTGGAGCTTGCTTTGACTTGCGACCGCGCTCTGGCTTTGAACTGGGTTTCTCTCGCTGTCCACAATTCACCTTTTGTCCATCACTGAATTGCCACCAAGTTTCCAACTGTAGCCAGTTTAAGAACTCAATGAGGTTATAAACTGCCTCTGAGTGGTGGCACATGTGTCTTCTGAACTCAGACCTCATCTCAGCGGGTAGCTTGCTGTGAAGACATGACTCATGAGATCCGCTTTCATGCAGCAAAAGACTTTTGATAACTTTTGATCCCCAGTGCCCTAAGAGTATACTGAGTGATTTTGAAGTCTCTAAGTCAAAAGCTGTAGGAGGTTTCTAGCCCGCTCAGATATGCGACCTTTGCCAGTAAAAAAAGCGACTTCCTTTGGGATGTGGTGGAACTGGAGATTCTCATTATGGATGTGCAGCCGACGAATCTGCAGCATCTGTGTAATGCTATCATGTCAATATGGACCAAACTCTCTGAGGAATGTTTCCATTACCTTGTTGAATTTATGCCATGAAGGATTAAGGCAGTTCTGAAGGCAAAAGGGGGTCCAACCCAGTACTAGCAAGGTGTACCTAATAAAGTGGCTGGTGAGTGTAGTGTCTCTATAAGGCGTTGGAGAGTTGAGGTAGGCATCAGCTATGAGACGTGCGTCTTCCAGTTTTAGATGGTCCATTAAAACTGGAACAGCTCTGTACTAACTTTAGGAAGTAGATTATCCAGATCAATTTTAAGACGGACAAATTTACCTGGATCTTGGTAAGATCAGGAATTGAAAGTGTTGGATCCCTGTAGGTTCTTTCTTGTGTGAAGGCAGGTGATAGCTGAGGTTGAACTTGTGGGACTTGACTGGGGTATATGAGAGGTTCATTAAACCTTGGTGGAATAAATGACCTTGCCACAGGTGCATAACTGGATGGTTGGCTTGGTTGGAAATATGTCAGGTTATTGTAGTCACAGGATGGGAGTGGTCTTGAAGGAAGACCTCTCTGATTCTCTGCTGCTCATTACTCTTGGTGGAGGTGGATGTGATGCTGCTATTGCTTGTTCCTTTATTAAGGTTAGTTCAGCCCTTAAACTATCCAGCTTATCAATTGTACTGGCTTCCCTGCTGTAGGTGTCAAATGTCAATACAGTATCACATTGGAGGGTTGGAGTCTAGAGGTTACTGGAGGACGGTAATTCCCATAATACTCACCTCCAGTTGTATAGGGAGGTTGACATGGATCCAAATGTGGTGACTGAGGAATAGAGGTGACTTCCCATGGTCGAAAGTGTTTTGCAGGTTGCTGCACTGGTTGAGGAGTAGGCTCTGGGTTCATCTCCTCAAGCATGGAGGCGGTCCAGTCATCTATAGTATAATCCCACCTATACTGGCTCATAGGACTGGTACCACAGGATGATATAAATGAGTAGTAGCCTTTCTGAGTGGATATGGGAGACTTTACAGGCTCTTTGATAATTGGCTGGGCAGCAGGAACATTCGGCTGAGCTCTGGTGTAGCTCACATCATTGTCATCAAGGTAGATAGGACCCCGGACAGTACGTTTGGGGTGTGTTGAGTAATGACTGAGGTGTCGGGCTGCATCCTTAGGTCCGAGGAAGATACCAACTCCAGCTCGAAGGACCAAAATGTTTGATAGCAATGTCTTTTAGAATTAAGGACTGTATAGGTGCTACTTCTGATGTTGATATCCACCCAGGGTGTCGGTACGGAGCACAGACAGGATGCTTGAATAACTTTAGGGTCCTTTAATCACTGAACAGATGACATACAGCAGCCCTCATATTTACATATATCGGGATATGTATGTGTGGTCTATAAAGGAAATAAAACAAATCAGAAATAGACTCAATGCAATAATAACAAACTACTTGGCATATACAAATGCAACATTTACATTCTACAAAGGATGACTAACTTAACATAACCTATGCTTAAAGGATCATGACTCCTATGCATAACCTAGCCGACAAGGCAAACACCGCACCGGAGGTTATTAGCTTTAGCATGTAGCTTCTACTGCTAAACCATCTCAAATTTAACAGAAATAACATCAATTAAAGCTGCAAGCAGCAATGTAGACCCTCGCAGCTCAGCGCGGCTTGGCCTGTGCAGCAACTGCGGGAGCCTGGCATCGCCACCTACACGCCACAGACGAGGCTGCCATTCGATTCCACACGTGGCCACTAGGTGGCAAAGTGAGCGACATGTCATATGATCTTCGGTCATGCAGAGTAGAGCATTCTATAATAGAAGCATTCAAAATTTAGGGGAAATCTGACCTTCCAGATGGAAGCTGCACTTACATGTCTGTTAGTGGGTGGGGCTGAAACGATGTCGTGAATTGACTGTGCAAACATGTTCAGCATTGATCCATGATGATGTATACTACATTTGAAGTGGATCCGATGATGTATGAGGGAGATAGAGCACTTGAAATGTCCTAGGGGGCACTGTTGGTCCAAATTCCAATGTAATCCAATAGAGCTGTTTGGGGGCTAACAAAGATCAACCATATTTATTTTGGAATGAATTCGCCACGCCGCCACAGCCACATCCTCCAGCCAAGCCAGTCAGTACTGGAGACTATCTTAGACCATCATGATATCTGTCACTTGCAACAGTTTCACATTGATTAGGTGAAGAACACCAAATATTGGCCATCAAAAGGATAACATGACACTTCCTGTTGTCAGGGGGCAGGGCTTTGACGATGTCAACTTCTGATCAGTGTATATCGTTTGGGGCAGGTAGCAGATCAATCTCAGAAGGTTTCATGTCTCTGTGACTTTCCTTGTTAGGAGCCATATCAATTTTGTCTTTTATGGCGAGAAGTCATATTTTGAGGCTTGGCCACGGCCACTCGCTTTCATGCAGCAAAAAGCTTTTGATACCTTTTGATCCCCAGTGCCCTAAGAGTATACTGAGTGATTTTGAAGTCTCTAAGTCAAAAGCTGTAGGAGGTTTCTAGCCCACTCACATATGCAGGCTAGAAACGGCAAATTGTAACTTCAATCCAAAAGGGCCGACTTCCTGTGGGGTTTGGACCAATGCTCCAGGACTTTTTTGTAGGTCCAGAGAAGTTACATATGTATACCAAATTTCACAATCCTCGGTCAAAGCATGGCTTGGGGATGTGGAAGAATTAGGTTACACCAAATATCTCATCAGATCTATTTGGGGACCGGACTAGGATCAATCATATTGAATTTGGTGCAGATCAGATGATCTATGTGGAAATTAGTGCCAAACGTATGGCCATGGCGTGACATCAAACTTTGTCACACCACCATGGCCACGCCCTTTTATGCAAAGTCACTGTGCTTCAAACGAAGTTAGACCCACTAGTTATCAGTCATCTGACACTGTTTGAAGCAGATTGAGTGTAGACAGGCAGATAGTGACCTTTGCCAGTAAAAACATTACTTCCTGGTCTGAGGGGGCGAGGCTTAGATGATGTCAGCTTATGACCCCATTGGATCGTCAGGAACCCAAAGGTCCTCCTTCATGCTAACTTTGGTGTGATTTGCCATTTTTTTGGGAAAGTTATTGCATTTTTTTCACTTTAGGCGTGAATGATAAGTTCATGCCCCAGCCACGCCCCCTAAACAAGGCCGAAAACTCACGATTTTCATAACTTTTAATTCCCCAGGTCTTAACTACATATTGACCAAATATGAAGCCGATAGCTCAAAATCCCTAAGAGGAGTTCGTTAAAGTCCAAGGTGAGTAAAAGTGAAAAACGGCCAAAAATTTGCCTTTGATCCAAAATGGCCAACTTCCTGTGTGTTTTAGGGCATACCCCCAAGAGACTTATTTTCTTGGTTTGAGGAGCTCTACCAGTGTGCCAAATTTCAGATCTCTATGACTTACTGTTTGGCCTATCTCACGTTTGGGGGCGTGGCTAAGAGGTTTGGCTACGCCAATTGACAACGACATTAAAGATCAAAAATTTCACGCTGTAGACAATTCAATTTTGGGTAAAATCGTGTGCATCTAGGGCTATGGCAAAACCCCTAAATTGCCCCGCAAAGACGCAACAGAATAAGAAAGAAAGAAACAAACAGTACCATTACAATAGGCCCAGCAGGCTTCCTGCTCAGGCCTAAATAGTATCAAAACCGAACTATACATTACACATATATGTAGTGGAAAATGCATGATAATTGTCCATACAGCTCTCATGATGTTACACTTACGTTTTGTCAGCGACACACACATCTTGAGCTGCTGATGCTAATTACATGCCCTGGCTTTGTATCAGACAGAAGTGTTGCACAGTTCAAAGCTAAAGAGTGCACTTACCAATGTTCACCACTAGAGGTCTCACAGCATCTTACTATAAACTAAACATTTCTCAGAGCTACAAACTCACTGCCTTTCCAACGCAGTGTATGACTTCCTGTTTGTCTCGTGACATTCTTGTCAGTGTAGGTCTGACCAAAATAGACCCCTGGCCTTTCTTGGTTGGACAGTCGGAGGTGCAGTTGTAAGGAATCGGGGGCGGTTTGCACAGCCTCATTTACTTCAGTGTTTTCTAATTGCTACAGATATACGACTCGATTTTTTGCCGGCTCCTACACCAAATGGGATCAAGCATATTTTGGGTTTTACTGTTCTCTCACCCAAGACATGAAGCTGACTCACAGCAGAGGGTACTATACAGAAAACAAACCTAACATCTAGAAAATTTATCCATACTCACATTTAAGCTCTCTTTGAGTTTTTAGTGCAGAATAAAATTACTTAATTCTTAATCATATTTTTAAAACTAGAGACCCAGACCAAATCCCTGTACAACTGTTACCTTAGAGTTATTTTTTTTTTTTTACCCATGATGGCCAACACAATTAATGGTCTCACTACAATACACAGTTCTGCAGCGGTGTTGAGGTGTATTACCAGGTCCTTTGAGGCCCGTGGGCCTTTTTGGCAGCATTAGAGGCCCTCTGCATAGTGACACATACGTGGCAAGGCAAGCTTTATTGAGTTTCAAAGGAACTGGCCTGCAAGCCTCTACAACAAGATTAACACTGCTGGAGTACGACTTTTCAGGAACTCTAATTTCCTCCTCGCATTAGCTTGGAGGTCAGTTCCTGCTGCTGTTTCTTGTTAAGACCCACTGGAGCATGGCAGCATGGGAGACTTCACTCAAATGAGCCACACCTCTAGTTTGTCTTATATTCTGGATGTTGATTCTGAGAAGAGTTTAATTATAATTTTGAAGTGTGGCCATAGAAGTGGAATCATTTTTAAAATTTCTAAAGAAAAAAGGGGAAACACAACTGATTGACAGATCTGTTAATTTGTGTAATGAATTAAGTTTTTATCCCTTGCAGCACCTCTGCAACTATAACAGCATGTGACTTTGTAAATGAATGAATGGAGAAATATGATATATTTTAAAAGACTAGAATACACAAGTGCCTTGTGCAAGAATTCAGTACTTTAGTCATATCACATGTCATTTTTGTTTTTAGTCACCTAGGTGTATTTGGATTATTTTGGGTTAATTTTTTTGTTACTTACGGTTTATTATACATGGTTTACTCTATTTTTGGTTATCCTAAGTTCTCATGCTCTGTTCTTGTGTATTGGTTTAGGTCCTTATTTGCATTAGTCTTTAGTCATTTTCCCTCTGAACTGCATTCTGTGGATTGTTCTCAACTGTTTCTCATGTAATTGATCACCTCCCCAGGACCTAGAAGCCAGCCAGTTTATTTATGTTCTATGTCAGTTCCTTCCACTATCCATTACCTCCCATGCTAGATTTCCTGTCCTCTGTCATTTTTCCTATCAGAGGCTCTTCAGTTACTTTCATGCCTGTACCTTGTTTTTGTACTTCTTTAATAAATGTCATCACCTCTGCAAGAGACTTTCATAGACCTGTCTGCCTCCACATTCAGAGCTAAATGTGGAGAAAAATTAACACTGAACCTCACCCTCAACACACCATCCACACTGTGAAAACTAGTGGTGGCAGAATCATGCTGTGGGCTGCTTTTCTTTAGTAGTGGTAAGGGAGCTGGTAAGAGTTGATGGGAAGATGGATGAAGATAAATACAGGGAAATCCAGGAAGAAAGGCTTCAAAAGACTAAAGACTGAACAGAGGTTCACCTTCAAGCAGGACAATAACCCAAAAAACACAGCCAGAGCAGGAATTAACTTTTATAATCAAATCATATTCATATTTTATGATTTCCAAGTCAAAGTACAGATCTAAATCCAAACGAGAATCTATGGCAATATTCTGTTCATATATGTTCTCCATCCCATTTGAAGGAGCTTGGGCTATTTTGTGAAGAATGGACAAAGTTTTTAGATATGCAAAGTTAGTCAAGTTATACCTCAAAAGGCAGTTCTGCAAAATATTGACTTAAGGCGGCTGAATAGCATATCCAACTGTTCAGATTTGTATTTGTAAAAACTTCGAAAACCATTAAAATTTTTCCTTCCTCTTCACAATTATGCGATACTTTTGGACATTCACATAAAATTCTAGTAAAATATATTTGTGGCAGTAATGTGTAAATGTGGAAAAATTCAAAGTTGCATGCACTTTGTCAAGGTTCTTTATAAAGTAGATTGAAATGTGGTCATGCTGAAAAGAGTATTAACTGAATTCATTTATCAACTAACACCAGAGAGCACCGTGGTGGCTAGTGAATCAGCAAGTTCACAGTGCAGCTATCTATTTCTCACTATCATGTAGCTGTGGTTTTCTCTGTGTGCCTGTGGTGCGACATATCGAGTCCACACTGATGTTCCTTGACCGACTAGACTGCTGGTGGAGACATATGGCTCTGATTAGAGGATCGTTTAACCTCTTTCTGTCAGCATGCCCAGAGTCAGTAGACTGATTGAATTTGCAGAGGGCCTTAGCTGGTACAAAATATTTAGAATGCAGTCTAGCAATTATTTCTGCACTTCTTGCCAAGTCTAGTGGACGAGTGTGTGCATTTATGTGTGTGCAGCTTGTTTATACCCAGACCCTTCTCGGAGTTCATAATCACTTTGGCTGACAGACACCTTTTCCCTCCAGCTGGTGGCACAGTCACAAAAGCTTTAACTTATTAACTTTAATGGAGAAAAATAGGCTTAGTTGTGGGGCTGATGGGAACTGTGGAACTACTGCGGAGATACAAGGAGGATGCAAGGGCATAAGGAAAGTCATTCAGGTTCTTCTTAATCTCTAACATAAAGTGACTTGCAAAAGTATTCATACCCTTTGAACATTGTCATATTTTGTCTCATTACAACTACACAGTTTAATGTATTATAATTGGGACATTATGTAATAGAGCAACATGAAATGGTGTACACTTGTTATGTTGGAAGAAACCTGATAGATAGTTTTTCACAAACAAAAGCCTGAAAAGTATGGCATGCATTTGTATTCAGCCTCCTGGAGTCAAAACTTTGTAGAACTACATTTTTCTGTAATTACAGTTGCAACTGTTTTGGGGTTTGTTTCTACCAGCTTTGTACATCTGGAGAATAACAATTTTGACTATTGTCTTTGCAAAGTGCTTGAAACTCAGTCAGACTGGATGCAGAGTGTCTGTGAGCAGTGATTTTAACATGCCTCAATTTCTCAGTCTGGAGCGTTACTCTCCAGCAGGAGAGCATTTAAAACAGAGATTAAATTGCACACAGGCAAACTCTATTTATGAATCAGAAGACTTCCAGTTGCAAATGGTTGCATTGGATTTTTATTTAGGACTACCAAAGTAAGGGGATAAACACAAATGCAACTTTTCAAATTTTATTTGTAAAAAAAAAATCAATGGGTTTGAATAGGTTTGGAAAGACTTTAGCTATAAAACTGACATCCAATAATGTTGACATTTTCCATCCTTATCTTTTCTATAGCTAATGTCTTAAATGCGTTCGTTTTCAGGAGCCAAAGTCTGGAAACAACCGCGACACATTTTTAAAAAGCTCTCAAACCATCTCCAGATGTTTACTAATCTCTAAAATCATTAGTCACAGACAGAGGTCTGCTCTACCATTGGCGAGAAGACAATTTCCATATGTGCAAGCATTCTTCAGGACACAGTGAAGAAAGATAAAAGAGACATTCTGCAGGTATTTTAAACGTGTTTATGACATTTCTTCAAGTGAAAAAAAAAAATCTTGAATCAACTTCCTGTTAATTTCAGCAGGAACCTGCTGTGGCTTCCAATAGTTTCTAATGTTAAATCAAGACGGGCGAAAAATAGCCTGTAATTGAAAAGCACCATGTGGGTGTCAATGGCCCCGGCCCGGCCCGCCCCTCACAGTGCCATTAGACGCTCCGGTCACGCTGGAAACTGCGACTTCCCAGCTCCATCACATCGACTTTTATTTCCTCCACACACTCGGTGCTTTCTTTTTTAAAGGAGCGCTGCGTTTTATTTACGCATCTTCGGTGGACAAACAGATCGCAAGCACCTTTTTTTTCCTCCCCTCCAACACTCCTGCAGCTGATATTCGAACCCAATGGCTCTGCGTGTGGTGCTGCTCTGCTCTCTGTCCGGGCTTCTTCTTGGCCAAGGTAAGTCACCTTTACAGAAGACGCTGTACACGTGAGGGATTTTAATCAAGTTGGGACAAAACAACATGAGATTGGCAATGATGTGTCAAAGTATTAGAAGGCTTGATAACTTTTTACACGAAGCGCTTGAAGGTATTCAGAGACAGAATCAGATCAAACAGAGTGAAACTTGAGGAAGTGATGATTTGTCTGGAGACTAGTTGGGGCATGTGATAAAAGTACTGCTGGGTGCTTCAAAGTGCCTCGGGTCTCTATGAAATACACTTATTGTATTACCTTAATTCAACATCAGCTTTATACAATGATAGTACAGAAATATATGCTTTCAGTAGCTAATCAGTTTTACCATCAATAGCCTAGCTGATTTATAGAAGGTGTGACGTCACATTAAGGCTGCTAAATTGTGTCTCCACAGGAGCTGTTCTGTTCCTTTGGTCATGCAAGTCAAAGGCATGGTGTCCTAGTGTGCTTTGATGTTATGTGAGAATCCTAAATTAGTATCTTACCAGGACAGGGCTCCACATCCCCCAGGCAAAGATCAGTTTGGTTTTTTTGAAGTGAGGTGAAGTTGTCTGCAATAGTCTTTTGTGAAACTGTTGATATATGGTCACATATCATTACACATTTTTCTTTTGAACTGGTTGATATTGAAATTATGTTTTAAACAGCTGTTAGCTTCCACCACTCAGAGGATTTATTAACTTTTTAAACAAGCAGATGTGTATATATGGCATCTTTCTACTACAGGTGCTATTACAAATAACTCCAGAACCTTACCTTAAATAAAATCTGAATTATCCCTTTTCTCAGGCCTTATTATAGTGATGCACCGATCAGACTTTTGTGGCAGATTTCTGATTTCTGACTGTTGTAAATGATTGTAAATGAAATTGTTGTATATGACAATACCAATCTTGGCCTCTTGAGAATTAGAATATAGAAAGCAGAAGCTTTGGCCCCAAAGCAGTCGCTGTGAAACTTGGTTTTGCTCATATTTTAAAACAAAGACAATATGATTAAGGAGCTGAGATTTTAAACCGTGCTTAGCGACTTGCATTAGCAATTAGCATGGCTAGCATTATAAAACTGCAGAATGTAGATGCTAACATTAACTCTGAAATTTCCAAAAAGCTGCCTGCATTTCTAACTCCATCATGTTCCATGACAGACAGAAAGCTCAAAATGATAAACGAAGACAACTCTGCAATATCTTTAGCCTTGCTGTTATCTGCTTCAAGTCCTTCTCTCTCTTACTCTCTCACAGCCTAAACAAACCAAAGACATGTCTCCTCATGTTGTAGAAAATGTAGTTTAGCTTTAAATAACTTCGTACATCTGTGGATGTCCTCTTACTTCGATTTTAAACACCTCTCTGATACTAAAACTTTGAGCCTATCTCCATTCTTGGAGAGTGTTGTGTGACATGGTAGTGCTTGCTCATGGTGCATTTAGTAATACAAAATTCATTAGATATTTCAGTTTCTGATCAGTGTTATTTGGAGAGAATGTAGTTGGACATGTTATTTAACGCAGTGGCGCCAAGCCCTGATCCTCTGACCACCTGCCCTGCATGTCATGGGATATCTTAAGGAGGCTTCATCTTCTCTTAAACAGGAGAAACAAAATGATTTCAGAAGTTGGGGTCAGAAACCTATCTTGGAGCACAATATATGAAGATCTTTGGCTGATCTCCAGAAATGTAATCATGTATTCGTAAAATCAGTATTCGTAAAATCCTAATTTTTAAAATGTATAAAATAAAATCTATAAAATACAGTTGTAAGAAATGGACACAAATGGCACAATTGGGGTTTGGGGTTGTTTATGCAGCTTTTTTCTCCCACTTAATTCAGAATTAAAATCTTTAGCAGTGATACAGTCTTAAGTAATTGATACACTTAGTTTGTGGAGAAGATGAAAAGTTTCAGAACAATTGGTATAGACAGACAGGTGTGATTTCTCCACTAGCACGAACAGCAAGGCGGGGTGTAGGATGGGCCACATGCTAATGGACATTTGTCTTCTAAGCATGCATGGGAAAATTCTTTCAGCTTTCTTCAAGAAGATGTCAGTAGCTTGATATTATTGTGGACAGTTATTATTTTCTAGTCAGTGAGCTGTTGAGTGAGCAATAGTTGACCACCAATCTTCTCCATGCTAGACTTTTATGATCATCCAGACAGAACAGAAAGCTCCCATTAAAAGCTTTGAGTGCAGCTTGGAAAGCGTTACAGTCTTCTGCTGTGATCTGGTCCAGGCAAGTTACTCTGTCTGGGCCGAGCTCCACTAGTGCGCTCCCTTGACTGTGTTTACATGAGATGTCTAGACTCAGGCAGGCCACGTGCTGCTCTGCATAGACAGAATGGCCCTCGCTACCAGCAGCTTCCAAAATGGAAAAGAGTCCCCTCCTGACAGTCGATGAGTCACAGAAACTGGTCAGAGCCATTCGGAGTGATCTGCGGATGGTTTTACCCTGCTAATAAATGTCAATATGTGTTGATCTACACATGTGGACTTTCAAGATAAAGTAACTTAGCAATGAGCTGTTATAGCAAGAAGACTCCTTAACAGAAGCAGAGTGAGATTATAAATAAAGGTTGCTTTAATATGTAAATATACACTAATCTCCCTTTACACCACAATTCAGATGTGCTATGTTGGATCACAGTGAACTTTCATGCTGTTCCATTCTACAAATTCACTTTCTTCCCTAGTTTAAACTTCAGCAAGTTGTCTTTGGCAAATTCCTAAATACATGTTGTTGCTACTAAGTGATTTGCCATTGTGTAGCTAATTACAAGTACTTGGACAGGTGTATCTAAAAAACTGGGTATTAAGTCTATATATACACAAAAATATTTAATGGCATTTTAAAAGGCCAAAATGACTATAAATCTGCTCTGCTTTTGATATTCCTCTGTCAGTTTTAATTTTCAGAAAAATCTCAATCACTTTTAAAAGCACTATAAAGTTAACGCTTCGCAAATAAATCCTAAGTTTATTTAAGGACATCAGCTGACAAAACCTCCACTTCTTGGACAATTCCTACATTTAGATTCTGTTGTCAAAGCAAAATATTGGTGTCTCTTTGTGCATGAAGTGATTCTTTCCGCATGCAGTAGCTAGAATCTGTCACTCCCAAATAAAATGTAATTTAGTCTAGCCAAAGAGACGTTCTTGTGAATTTGCCAATTTTGCCTTGTGAAGTTCAAAGGTCACAGAAAATTCATTCTCGACATTAAGCGCCCTCTATGGAGAAGTGAAACTATTTTTACTCTGGAACGGTACCTTTTGGATGCTTCTAAAACTGTGCAGTTTGACAGTAAAACTTGCAAACTTATGTTGACAAAATTACACACGGTTTAGGTATGGAGTTTACAGTGAAACTTTATAGACATATTAACTTTTCATAGACAAAATATTTTCTGATACTGTATTTGAAATGACTCTGAGTATAAGATTTAAAGCCAGATTGACTTTAAGAAGGCCACCTTGGTTGGCTTATGTTGAAAGCTTTTAAACTGGTTTCTAATTATGACAGGTGGTCGGTGCAAGAGAGCGTGATCCTGTGCGTCCTCACAACTGGTTGCTTGGAGAATAGTGTCACGAATAAATAGTAAATGGCCTGCACAGATTTATAGTGCTTTAACAAGTCCCCAGAGACCCCAAAGCACTTTACACAACAATCAGTCATCCAGGCATTCATACACACATTCACACACTGACATATCAAAACCGACATATAAAACAGATCATTGAAGAGACTTTTCCTGCCGAGCAGTTTATTGTGTGACACCACGTAAGCAGTTGTAAAAAATGAGCTTTGCACGGACATTGTCCAGCAGATATCCGCTTTGAGTCCGCACTGAGTCCACCTCAAGTACGCCCGACCGTGTGGGAGCCTTTACTTCTTCATGTGGGCATATACAAATTGTAGTTAAGCTTTTTGGTCAAGCTTGTAGGTGTCGAGTTTGGAGCAGAAGCTTTTTTTTTTGGTGAGCACCATCTCAGTCAATGGCAGTGTTAAACTTGCATCCTAACCAATATCCTTTTATCTATAGGGGACAGACAGTTGTCTGTGTCAGACAGGTAAAGCCTGAACTCAGTTAGGCAATGCTCCCAGACACACATCAATATTAATTTTAGAACAGATACATTAGACTAAAATGAAGCTTTTGGAAAGCCCTGACCTCAACCATTGGTAAACTTTGTGGACCAATGTTGATACTCAGTTCAAACAAACATTAAATGAAGTTCTACTATAATAAAAAGAGTGGGCTACATTTGTCAATCTGCAGTCTTTTGGTTTAATTGACTAATATTGCTGGTACCTCATCCAAACTGCTTTAATTGAATGATTCTGGTACACTTCCTTTAGTTCTTGTGGAAGAAAACAACAACTCTGTAAAACCAGGGAGTGCTAGTTCAGACACTTGTCCTCTTGTCCTAATCTCACTTACTATCTAAACTTGCTCACTCCTGCGAGGCCGCTTACAGCAGAGACAGCCCCCAGACAAAAGTATTCATACAGTGTATTTCCCAATCAGCATTCAGTGCAGTTATTCACAAACCACAGCCAAGGTTCTGTTACCAAGAGTCAATAAACAGCCTGGGTCTCTAATCCTGGTTCCAGCTATAGGCAATTTTTTTCTAGAAAAACAAGTATATCTGCCAAAGCATTTTCATGTTTGGCAGATCATACAAACCACAGGCAAGTGAATGTACTTGATGTGATTGTGATGGTTGATTGTTTACAGAGCTGAGGCATTCCACATTCTCTAATCCACATGAATCAGCAGCCAGATCCCCAAAGAACTGGTCGTGCTCCAGTCAAAAGCCTCTTTGTGTGTGCAGCAACAAATTCATCGTTCTCTGCCTTAGGCAAAAAACAAAATCCCTCAAGGACTGTAAAAGATTCTGCAATTCATCAATCTTAACAGGAATATTGGAATAGAAGGGAGGCATCTTTTTGTTTTTGTACTAAAAAGACAAATGTGGTTATCAAGACTCAGTAATAATTAACTGTCCCACATAATTAAAAAAACTGAGTTGTTATCTTCTGTTTGCCCTCATTCGCTGATAATTTGATCTAATTTAGGGAAACAGTTGTGGGATATACTTTAAGGAAGTTCTAACAGATACCTACCATAAGGTACTCATGGAGAACCTTTTATCCTTTATGAAATTTATAATTTGCTCTACAATGTTTTTTTTTCCATTCACAACTTGCTCCTCTGCAAGGTTATAGCCGAACCCATTCCACAAAGAAGATCAATTACATATTTGTTATATGTTCACAGGAGAAGAGCACATCTCAGTAGACGACTGTTGTAAAGATGGCCAGAAGCATGCAAATAATAAGAATGACTGTGCGTCCCTCCCCCTCATTTCTGCTTCAATCACTTGCAGGTAAGGTGCTTATTTGCTCTCAGTGATTCAATTGATATGAATTTAGAGTCGGGGGGGGGGGTGGGGGGGGGGGGTGTTCTCCAGCTTAGATGTACTTTACTCTCTGTCATGAAAAACTTCACCTTTTGTCACAATCTCTCATGTTTTTATCAGCACTCAATAAGTTCTTCCAGTATTGTCTCCTTGGATTTTGGTCTGCGGAATGCATACTGAAAATTTCTCTCAGTCCTTTTTCAGAATTACTTTACCTTACTGCCGTAAATCTCTGAACACATTATTCACTAGTGATGGGATAATTCATGTGTCCATGTAACCTTAGAAGGTGTTCTGCCACAGGTTGAAGGCCGCTGGCCTGGAGAGCTCTGCAGCAAACATGGATGGCAAATGCGTTTCCCATAATCTGCATGGCTTATCTTACATCTCTAAATTATAGTGTGAGTGGAAGATCTGGAAAGGGCATTAGTGGGGCAGGAGAGAGTACCTGGTGGTGCAGAAGAGTGTGTGTGGTCAAAGAAGGTTAAGAAGAGGGCCTGAACAGAAGGAAAAACGAAAAACCCTGAACAATGTCTGAACAATATTAAAACTGAAGAAAAATCTGTCAGAGATAAAGAATAGAGGGACAACAGGAGCACAGCTGCAGCCTTAAAAGGGTTTGTAGAGAAGGGGTGTGCCTTGACATAAAATACTGTTGTTTATTGGGAAAAGCTAGAGTGAGCTCCTTCAGCCAACATGCTGGAAAAAAGAGAATAACAGGGTGGGGGTTTATTCTATCCTTCTTGTAAAACAGCAGTAGACAGTAGACTAATTCTGTGTGAACATGTTGTTGACTGACTTGCCATAGATTTCTAAAGCAGTTTTTTTAGGATGCTTACACTGATTTATTAATTGTTATCTTGCTGAATCATGTCTGGCTGATGATGCAAAAAAAACTGAATTTCCCACCAACTGTTGGTCACCTAAGTAGTGGTCAACCCTCCTTTTTCTGACAGGAATCGGGGAGTTTGTTTTAAATGACTGGTTTGCTCTAATGATATGTTTCTAACTTACAATGCCTTGCAGAAGTATTCATGCCTCTTTTTACATTTTCTCTCATTACAGCGTATTCTTCTTCAGTGTATTTTATTGGGATTTTATGTGCTAGACCAACATAAAATAGTGCATGGGGTAGGGAATGTAGTCAGAGTTAATAGGAAGCTGGAAAGAGCTAAATATTGGGCACTTCACAAAAGGTTTGGAATGGCGCGAGGTTGTTGGGGAGGTTAGAATAAACTACTGAGTGTCAGTTTGGCCATTTTAGAATGGGCTATGTGCAGGGGTACTAAGTAAAATAATAAAGTGATAAAGTTTGTCCATCTAGAGCCCACTGGTGGCCATTGTTATACTAAAAACCACAAGGATTGGGGGTACCTCTCTCTGTCAGACTGATTATAACCATTGGAAAAGAGAAGGGGTCATACAGGTAGCAGAAATGGAGGGTGTGTTGCACCTCAACCATAACTGAGCCGGTTTAGGCTAAACCTGACTCCCCCTTACTGCAACCAACAGAGAGGGAAGAAGATGGAGCTAAAAATAATTGGAGAGTGTTGTTTCCTGTTGCATTGTGTATAAGGTGGGTAACTTTAAAATGGGCTGAGTCAATTCACTCGAATCATATAGATTTCAAGTCAGGTTCATACATTCCAATGAATCCTAACCATTGAACAGTGCAGTTAGAGTCAGTTATTTATTCAAATTTGTTAAAAAGTTTTTCTATCTAAGGAAACCCAACAGATTGGATCTTGTCAGTTACTTGCAGCATTCACTCCTCCCAGATGAGCATGTAGCGACAGTGGACAGTCACTGGCGTTGACTTTGCAGCAATCCCTCATACTGAGCATGCATGTAGCGACAGTGGAGAGGAAAAACTCCCTTTAAACAGGAAGAAACCTCCAGCAGAATCAGGCTCAGTGTGAGCGGCCATCTGCCACGACCGACTGGGGGTTTGAGAGAACCGAGCAGAGACACAAAGAGAACAAAGAAGCACTGATCCAGGAGTACTTTCTATGGGAGGGAAAAGTAAATGTTAATGGATATAGCTCTGTCGGTACTTTCATCTAGGAAGAAGAAACAGATAAACTGAGTCAGTTTTCAAGTTTATCTGAGGCCAACTTGAAAACTGCACTCCATCTAACCCTACTTAGCCCTGCTTTCTTGCAAAGAGGGATGAGCTAAATTTTCAATACATATCCGTATATGAAAAGCTGGGAGAGACATACCCTGAAAGACTGCTATAATTGCAGCAAAAGGCTCGATCAATTAGCGCCTGATATATTTTTTTTATCTTTTATTTTTTGAAAATAAAAAAAAGACCATGTATAATTTTTCTTCCGCTCCACAATTATTCACATTGTCATTTTCTGCTACACATAATTATATAAAACACATTAAATTCTGTGGTTGTACCATTGCTAAATTTAAAAAAGAAAGTGGTGCGAATCCTTTTGTAAGGCATTGTCCCTTACAATAAAAAAGGAAACACTGTAGATGACAGGTTCTTCAAATGAGAATAAAAGATCTGTTTTAACTTTTAAAACAACTGAATAAAAGCCTCCAGAAGTTCTGTTCACAAGAGTAGGGCAGAGCTTCTTTGCCGCATGGTTTGTTGACAGAAGAGACTGTAAATGCAACACCTGGGTTATGTGTATGTTTTTTTTTTTTTCCTTCTGGCAGGATTGCACAGGAGCAGTGCTGTGTGTCAGTGCTGGAAGATGGCATGTGTTCCACTGGTATCAACGTGGCCAAAGATCAGGCGGTCTGCGATTCTGTGCTTGCTGGCACCTGTGAGACCAAGACAACAAAGGTGTGATCGTATGTGACATTAAAGGCTAATTGACTTACAAATTATGCTACCTCTCAGAAAACAGAACACAAGTATAGCGCAAACAAAACATCTCTATTTATTAAATCCCTGTGCACCCATGTGTTTCTGAAGACTGACAGTTTCCATCTGAATAATCCAAGAGAGCAAGGCTGTGTTCGGTTAGATGAAAAAAAACAACGTTGTGTTTTGCACAGTACTGTTAAAACCCGTTCACAGCATTTCAATCAGGTTGAGGTCTAAAAGAAAAAAAGTTGGAGATAATGGTCTTGAAATCATAGCCATGTTTTATGTTTGGGATAAGCTTGAGCTTTTAGACATATTAACCTCAGATCTGACTTTAATAAACCTAGGTATGCAGAAGAATTCAAGGTTGACACAGTATCTACCAGGTATCCAGGTTTTGTAAATGAGGTCAAATGATCAAAGACAACAAAAAAGTAGAATTTAAATTGATTGTATTGTTGTTGTCTTTTTGTATTTTCTGCATGTGCAGGATGAGGCATGCCACTGCAGGGAGGAACTGAGTTTGTTGCTGTCAGATGGATTATAAATTCATATCTGACTTTAGAGCTATTCACAGGCTCACAGCCAACCACTGTTCAGCTTCACTGCATTTGGATCCAGATTTAAACTAACCTACTCTGTTTTCACAACATTGTACTTATCAACGCATCTGGAGGAAACTTGTCTTTGCCTGATCAACTATGTAGTTCAGGCTTGTACCTAAATGCTCTGCAGATGTAGTGGATAAAAGAGGATGCTCTGGATCCCACTCAGATGTGATATAAGAAGTTTTGTTATTGTGCACGATTTGAGCAGTATTTTACACTGACACTGGATATTTATATGTGAGTGACCTGTTCTACACTGTTTAATGGAAAAAGTAAGGGAATCCATTTGCATGGTTTCTCTAATGTGTTCAGGAGACGTGACTAAATTACACACTCATTAAAAAACACTCATACAGAAATTGCAACATGCAGACTCTGATTAATGGCTTAAATCTAAGTGGTGTTGACACCCACGCCTCTCTTGACAGTCTTCTGGTTTTATAATCACTATTTGTTGAATTTGAGGAAGCCATAATATACAAAACCCATTTTTTTAACTGGTTGAGTCAATTTTCTAATAAACTGTCTATTATAGATTATTCTTCAACATTGTTTAATAAATCTACATTTCACAAAAGGGCATATGGCTGATAGTATAAAGTAAGGAAATTGGTAAGGAGTTTGGTTAATTATTTCTTTGTTGTAACAATGCATCTTGGCTATAAATGTTCTACAGTTGGAAAGCTTATAGTATAATTTCTGCTTAAATGGGAACACAGTTGCAAGGAAAATGAATTTGGTAGGTTGCCAGTCCATCACAAGGCCACACAGGACAAACAACCACGCACACATGCAGTCATACCTAAGAGCAACAGTCATGTTTTCAGGCTGTGGGAGGAAGCTGGAATACGCGGAGAGACACTACACATATTTGGGGAGAACATGCAAACCCAGGATCTTCTTGCTGCAAGGCAAGAATGCCATCTGAATAACTCTTTCTTTCAAGACAAAATATTCCTCATTGCCGTTTTTAGTTGTGAACGTAGACTCTACAGCAACAAACGTAACGGTTACAAGTCAGTTACTTTACATTCATCCTAACTACTAAAAAGACAAGACGTCTATCAAAGGTCATTTGTTAATAGTTTCATAAGAATATCTTTAATAAAGTGCGTTTGCATCTTTAAGTCACGACTTTTACAGCTTTAAAAACTAAGGGGTATAAATTACCCCAAAATGTCAACTTTTAAAACATCATAGCTGTCTTTATTTTTAACATCCATATGTCTTGCTGACATTTGACCTTTAAAATGTAATTTTGAAATTGATTTATATAGAATCTTCATTTGGAAAGCTCATTCTTTAGTTTGAATGAAAGACATTAAAACAACTGGCAGTATCCTTATAGGATAATATCAGTTTGTCTTTTAAAAGTCTGATGAGGTTGTTGCATAGTTCCAAATGACATGAAAAATGATGAGTCTCCTTGTAGTTTATTTTCTAATTCAACAAGCTTGGTCACAATTCTTGACCCAATGTTTAGTTAAAACTACCCAACTTCTGTTCCACAAGCATAAGCTTGAGTTATTATGTGTATGTATGGTACACTTGTACCTGTATTCCAGTCAGCCAGCCAGCAAGCAGTCATTGGGCAAAAAGCAAGGTTCGCCCTGGACAAGTTGCCAGCCCATCACAGGGCGTACATTTAACCTTTCAGTTAAATAAATTATTGTGCAAAACAGACCTTTTAATATACACTGTTGGACTGTTGGACATAGTAACCCTACAGATTACCAGTCACACAGGCGGTGTGGCAATGATCCATCGCAAATAGGCAGATGTTGGAGGTTCTGGTTTGCATACAATCTCCAAATCGCTGCACTTTATTCAGTGTCAGATTTCAGATCTAAACCTACACTGAGCTATCACTCTTCTTCCTGACAGACTGTCATAGTGGTAGACTGAGCACACATCAGCCAGAGGGGATGATGTCAGCTCGTCATTGTCTGCCTGTTTCTCTCACTAACTTCCTGTCCGGGATGTTTGTCTTTCTGAAGCATGCCAGCTGGTGTATCTTCTTAATTCTTCTCTATCTATTTTGAACTCTTCTATTTGGCCATCCAAAGCAAACAAATTTTAGCAAAGTCTAAACAGCCTGTCCCAGCGACATTTAAACAACCAGCCCTCAGCTTCCCATCTCTTGCGTCCTGTTTTCACTCTTGGGCTTTCTTCTGCTGGAAATGAATTCCTTATAGAGTGCTTTTCCATCTTTGTCGAATTGCAGGATTGACTCAATGATTTACTCGCTCTTAAATGGGTTTTTGTGTTCCGTTTTGCACAGATGTGCTGCGAATGTTGTCTTCTGGGGAAGGCAGCTCAGGAGCTGAACATACCCTGCGACCACAGCCTGTCTGTAGGCTACCAATGCAGCCTGGTGTTCCGGGCCTGCTGCACGGATGGAGCCTCAGACAACCAGACAGCAGAACTAGGACAGTCTGAATGTATGTAAAAACTATGAATTCATGCAAAATATTTATATTCTGACTTTGTTTTGCATTAATCGGACAAACAAACAGAGAGAAGGAAAGAAAAAAAAAATTTGAAAATTTTGTCAGTGTTAACACTGGTTATAAATGTACGTCTCCACTGCCCTCTTCTGGACAAATATCGGCATTGTTTGTTGGGTACGTAGGAAAAAATACTAGCAAGCCCAGGGCTGTTCACAGACGTCCACCACTCATCCCCCTGCACATAAGTTACAATGAAGACCAAAACCTAATTCAAATTGAAGCATTTATTTAAAACATAAGTGACTTGAATGCGACATTTATTTGTGTGTGTGTGTGTGTGTGTGTGTGTGTGGTTGTGTGTGTGAATCCATGGGAAGCAACATCATCTGAAGCAACAGGGGACTCAGGGCACAACCATGATGACTCTGAAATGACATGAATTAGTTTATATGAATGTTGATTGTTCACACTGCACAAACACATTCAAAACCCAAGATCTGAGCATACTTCTTATCTCTGTACCACCCTCTCACCTGTCTCTCCTGACAAACCAGAAAGATAGACTGAAGTTATCCACCTGCCTTAGTCTGTCTTTCAGTCTGAATTTATTTTAGATTTGACTCACTGAAACATTTTTCTAAAAGAACACAAATATAAAGTGTGCTTTATTGAGTTATACACACATTTAATAGTGCAACTGTAATTTAGTACTGTATTCTTTGCAGTCAAATTTAGCCTGGATATCACTGTAATAACTTAACACATCTATCTGTGGTCAGTAGTAGTCTGGAGTGAATGTAAGAGAGAACAATCAGTTCTTGTTTGTTTTGAACAACAGAGGGACATGGGTCTCAGGATGTTTCACTGTCAGCTGCACTCTTCTTCTTTTGGCCTTTATTTTATTGGTGGAGTATGCAAAGCTGCACTCTTCAAGCATTAAACAACAGTGTTCTTGGGCCGCTTTTCATTTTAATTAATCTTTGTTAATAGTAGAAGAGAATGATTTTAAGGGTAAAAATAAAATTAAAAGTTTTTTGTAATAAAAAAGGAAACTATTAAAGCTGATAAATGAGGCTTTCACTCTGCACAACAATATACCGATAATGTCACCACAAAAGTAATAGTCACCGAAAAGGAATTGAAGCTACATCTGAGTGACTAGCAACACCTTAGGTTATGAGAGTACATGCTTTCAGGAAGAAAATAATTATTAATCATTGTATCACTGGTTAATTAAAAGTGTTGGGTTATAATGCACTGACCATAAAAGATATTGAAATGTATTATTCTGCTTACTAATGAAACACTTACAGTACAGACCAAAAGTTTGGACACACCTTCTCATTCAAAGAGTTTTCTTTATTTTCATGACTATGAATATTGTAGCTTCACACTGAAGGAATCAAAACTATGAATTAAAACATGTGGAATTATATACTGAACAAAAAAGTGTGAAACAACTGAAAATATGTTTTATATTCTAGGTTCTTCAAAGTAGCCACCTTTTGCTTTGATTACTGCTCCGCACACTCTTGGCATTCTGTTGATGAGCTTCAAGAGGTAGTCACCTGAAATGGTTTTCACTTCACAGGTGTGCCCTGTCAGGTTTAATAAGTGGGATTTCAATACTTATAAATGGGGTTGGGACCATCAGTTGTGTTGTGCAGGAGGTGGATACAGTACACAGCTGATAGTCCTACTGAATAGACTGTTAGAATTTGTATTATGGCTAGAAAAAAGCAGCTAAGTAAAGAAAAACGAGTGGCCATCATTACTTTAAGAAATGAAGGTCAGTCAGTCTGAACAATTGGGAAAACTTTGAAAGTGTCCCCAAGTGCAGCCGCAAAAACCATCAAGCGCTACAAAGAAACTGCCTCAGATGAGGACCACCCCAGGAAAGGAAGACCAAGAGTCACCTCTGCTGCGGACGATAAGTTCAACCGAGTCACCAGCCTCAGAAATCGCAGGTTAACAACAGCTCAGATTAGAGAACAGGTCAATGCCACACATAGTTCTAGCAGCAGACACATCTCTAGAACAACTGTTAAGAGGAGACTGTGTGAACCAGGCCTTTATGGTAAAATAGCTGCTAGGAAACTACTGCTGAGGACAGGCAACAAGCAGAAGAGACTTGTTTGGGCTAAAGAACACAAGGAATGGACATTAGATCAGTGGAAATCTGTGCTTTGGTCTGATGAATCCAAGTTTGAGATCTTTGGTTCCAACCACCGTGTTTTTGTGCGGCGCAGAAGAGGTGAACGGATGGACTCTACATGCCTGGTTCCCACCGTGAAGCATGGAGGAGGAGGTGTGATGGTGTGGGGGTGCTTTGCTGGTGACACTGTTGGGGATTTATTCAAAATTGAAGGCATACTGAACCAGCATGGCTACCACAGCATCTTGCAGCGGCATGCTATTCCATCCGGTTTGCGTTCAGTTGGACCATCATTTATTTTTCAACAGGACAATGACCCCAAACACACCTCCAGGCTGTGTAAGGGCTATTTGACCAAGAAGGAGAGTGATGGGGTGCTGCGCCAGATGACCTGGCCTCCACAGTCACCGGACCTGAACCCAATCGAGATGGTTTGGGGTGAGCTGGACCGCACAGTGAAGGCAAAAGGGCCAACAAGTGCTAAGCATCTCTGGGAACTCCTTCAAGATTGTTGGAAAACCATTTCAGGTGACTACCTCTTGAAGCTCATCAACAGAATACCAAGAGTGTGTGGAGCAGTAATCAAAGCAGAAGGTGGCTACTTTGAAGAACCTAGAATATAAGACATATTTTCAGTTGTTTCACACTTTTTTGTTCAGTATATAATTCCACGTGTTAATTCATAGTTTTGATGCCTTCAGTGTGAAGCTACAATATTCATAGTCATGAAAATAAAGAAAACTCTTTGAATGAGAAGGTGTGTCCAAACCTTTGGTCTGTACTGTATATACACAGCATTATGTATACATACAAATCCCAATGTATTTGACTGGGATTTTATGCAATAGACCCACACAAAATAGTGCAAAAAGAGGAAGTAAAAGTTTACAGAGACTCTTAAAACGTTTACAAGTTTTTGTGATACTCCTGAATAGAATCCAGTTCCACCAATTGCCTCAAGAAGTCACATAATTAGAGTTTACCTGTTTGTAATTTAACGTCAGTATAAATCCAGCTGTTCTGTGAAGACCTCAGAGGTTTGTTAGAGGACATTAGTGAACACACGCATTATGAAACCAAGGAACACAGCAGACAGGCGAGGAAGAAAGATGTGGAGATGTTTAAAATATGGTTGCAAAACTACCCAGAAATGGCCATCCATCTAAACCAACAGGACAAGCACGGAATCTCAGATCTGCAGAGATCCACAACTCATGTAGAAGAATCTGTCAACAGGACAACTGTTAATTGTGCATTTCAAAAATCTGATCTTTTTGGTAGAGAGGCAAGAGGAAAGACACTGTTGAAAGAAAGCCATTAGAAGTCCCATTTAAAGTTTGCCACAAACCATGCAGGAGACAGCAAACATGTAGAAGAATGGGCCCTGGCTAGATGTGACCAAAATTGAATTTCCGGGCCGACATGCAAAATATACGGCAGCAAACTAATAATGAACGACACCATGAAGACACCATCACTGCTGTAAAACATGGTGGTTGCAGCACCCACAGTGGATCAGATTTGATGGGAATATACATGGAGCTTGACTTAAAAGTGGGGTGGAAGTTCATCTTCCAGTAGAACAACAACCCAAAACAAATCTTGAAAACCACTTATTTTCTTTCCGCTTCAACTATTCCACAATTATGCACGACTTTGTATTGGTGTATCACATAAGCTTCTTAGTTTTCATAAATGAGGAAGCAGACTTGCTTCATCATTTATTAACAATGTGGATCTAAAGTCTAACATGGCAAGCTTAAGGTGCCAATTGTATTTGATGGATATGAACACAATTTACTTTCCCTCTGCTTCATACAGTACCCAACAAGCATGGCATCAATGTAAATGGAGGCAAATCAGTGGCAGACGATCCGTGCAAAGGTAAAGAATGTGAAAATAAGGCAGATGTGATTGTCTGTACTGAAATGCTTTATCCTTGAAAACCCTCCCATTGCTAGTATACAATGAAACAATAATTCCTGATCGGTGTTGTTTCCCAGGAAGGTGTGATCATGTCTGTGTTGGGAATGACATCTGCACCTGCATGGAAGGCTATAAGCTCAAACCTGATGGGCAGAGATGCGAGGGTAAATGATCTCGTTGATGTTGATATAAAAAAAAAAACAAAAAAAGAGAAAGCGATTAGGCAACTGTCCTGTCAGGAGATGGCAACATAAATTTCGCCAGAGATATTTGTGTTCTGTTGGTTTTTCAGACATCAACGAGTGCTTGCTGGGATCCAGTAACTGTCGGGGTGGAGAGCGTTGCATCAACACCGAGGGCTCATTCCGCTGCATGAGAGAGGTCAGCTGTGGAACCGGCTATGAGCTCACTGAAAGCAATGACTGCAAAGGTTAGCTACATTGTCCTCTTTTCTTAAAACTGTCTTTTGGCTGGTGCTCACATTCAGTGTATTAATTAACAGTTCTGGTGCTTCATCCAGATATAGATGAGTGTGAGACGGGTATCCACAACTGTGGTGAGCAGTTTGAGTGCCAAAACTCCCAGGGGTCATTCCGTTGTGTCCCAAAGACCAAGTGTGGCGAAGGCTTCATCCAGGACGCGCTCGGAAGCTGCATTGGTGAGATCTTTATATAGAGAAAGGGTTTTCTCAGATTTATTTTGTTAAGCTTTAACTGACTGGTACAGATTTAAATTTATGACTGTCATGTAACAGTGTGTGTAATATTACAATTACAAAGGACCCTAAACACAGTATTTGGTTGGATGTTACACATCAGGTGTGATGCATTCATGCTCTGTGTATTGATTATATATTTGACCAGCTGGATGTACTTTACCTACCTATTTTAGCGGCTGAGACGCTAGAGCATAGGGAATGTGGTGGGCACGTTGTGTAATGATAAATAAAGAATCTGAAGAATGTGGGTAAGTTGTAATTAATATCGTCAGTGCAATTCTCAGCAAATAGTATCACCATTACATATTTCCTGATATCTTGCAGCTCTAGTGTTTGGCATCACAAGGCTAAACAGCGATCTCTGTGTGTATTCCTGTTGGAATTTTGATCCTTATCTTAGCTTGGAGATTTCCAAAACGCTGCCAACAAATTCAACATGTTTCATGACAGATAGAGGTTGAAAGGCAAGAAGGATAAAGCAGAGCACCTTTTCCTGTTCTGTTCAGCCTTCCTGTTACCTGCTGAAAGTCTGGCTTTCTCCAGTCCGGCACCCTGAATAATCTGTGGACATGTCTCGACATGGCATAGAAAGTACAGTTTTCATTTCATTAGCGTGCATCCGCTAACTTTATTTTAAGCACCTCACCATTAGCGACCTTAACCAACCTGTAATCTTATTTACTCAGTAACAGCATCCGTCCACACCGAAGAGTGTTGTCGTCAGTCTGACCTAGTAGAGCTTAGTGTTGCACGTTTCAATAATTGGCAAAAGATTCAAATTTTTAGGTTCCGACCGGCTGGTCATTCAGTCCTGGCCTGCCAATCATCTGATTTCAAACGCCACTTATTTCTTTGTGCATCTCTAAATATTATCAATACAATAGTAATCATCTTCTGATGCTCTTTTCTAAATTCCACTCCCAAATAGCAGTATAGTAACAGCAGTAAAATAGTAGTTTTTATAAAATATCTAATTAGCTTTATAAGCTGGTTGAGGGATTGATTTTTGTATGAACCTCAGTTCACCTTGTCAATGTTATTGACCTGAACTGTTATCCCTCTGAACCTTTTTACATTACAACCATAAATGTCATAGATTTTGTTAAGGACAATATATGTTAAACTGTACAAAACACTGAATAATTGATCGCTGGAGTGAAAATGATACATTGGATACTCCTGGCTGATTTCCTAATCTCCTTTCCCAGCGTGTCAGTTCAGATGGACGCCAATGTCTTGGTATTTTTGCAGTGGCGCCCTACTTTTTCCGTAAGATGTTCAAGTCTTGTGATGTTGTTTTGTAACCAAACCCTGCTTTAAGTTTTTCCACAACTTTATCCCTGATGAGTCTGCTGTGTTCCTTGGTGTACATGACACAGTTTGTTCACTACAGTTCTCCAACTAACCTGTGAGGCCATCACAGAACAGCTGGATTTATATTCTATTTGCTAATGAGGGAACATCTGGAGTTAATTGTTTGCACTAGATTTTATTTATGGGTAAATCAGAGTAAAGGGGGCTAAACATAAATATATACCTGACTTTTCAGTCTTTTATTTGTTAAAAAATGTGAAAACTAGGTAACATTGTTTCTTTATTTTTATAATTATTGCAATATTTAATCAAATCAGGTCACGAAAATACATAGAAATTTGTTCCTATGTGAAAAAATGTATAAAATGTAAAAATACTTTTGAAAGACACTTAATGTTTGATTTATGAAAAGATGGAAATTGGAAGGTTATATTTTTCCCCCAAAAGGAGCTATTTCCAGAGTGGAGTCAGGTTAAGCCATTATTATATGATGTTAATGTCGGGGTGCAACATTTTGGACTTTGTTTTTGGTTCTGTGTTTGTTTATTTTTTCGTCTAGTTTGGGTTTTGTAGTTTGTTTGTTTATTTCCTTTTATCCCTGATAACTTTGTTCTCTCTATTGCCTCCTAGTGTTTGTTTTCTCTCCTCTCTTTCTTAGTTTCTAAGTGGTTGCTTTCTTATTACTTTGTGTGGTATTATTATTATTATTATTATTATTATTATTATAGTCCTTTGTCTTCCCTGGATTCTCTTGTTTAGTTTCTCATTTAGTATCTCGGTGTTATGTTAGGTATTTGTTCTCTTCTCTAGTTTAGTTCCTTGGTTTAGTTTCTATACTTCCAGCCTCACTTATAGGTTAGCTTTAGTTATTGTTTAGTTATTGTTTACTCCACACCTCAGGAATCTGCGCAGGGATAAGGAAGAAGCTCACAGCAGTGGAGATTGGGCGCGGTACAGGCAGGCCAGGAACAGACTAACAAAGGAGATCAAAGCAGCCAAGAGAAGCTACAGTGAGAAGCTTAAGAACAGCCTTTCTACTGGTGACACTTCAGCTGTTTGGACCGGTCTGAGAAACCTGACTGCCTTTAGGAGCCCCTCCACCCATCCTGAACAAAGTTGTCTCCTGGCCAACTGTCTGAATGGCTTCTACTGCAGACATGACAAGAAGCCATTCACACCTCAAATCATCCCCTCTACATCCCATTCAGGAACAAATTTGACCCGTAAAACAACCCACCCCCTACCTTCAGATCCTCTGTCTGCACTAAAGATCTCCGAGGAAGAGGTAAACAGGCTCTTTCAGTGCATGAAAACAAAGAAAGCTGGAGGACCTGATAACGTCTCCCCATCATGCCTGAAAGCCTGTGCAAATCAACTCGCTCCGATCTTCACAAGGATCTTCAACAAATCACTGGAGAAATGTGAGGTCCCCTCCTGCCTCAAACGATCCACCATCATCCCGGTGCCCAAGAAACCCACCATCGTAGGATTAAATGACTACAGGCCTGTAGCCCTGACGTCTGTGGTCATGAAATCCTTTGAGCGGCTGGTGCAGAAGCACCTGAAAGACATCACAGGCCCCCTGCTGGACCCCCTGCAGTTTGCTTACCGAGCAAACAGGTCGGCAGATGATGCTGTTAACTTAGGTCTACACTTCATCCTGCAACACCTCGACCGTCCAGGGAAGTACGCCAGGATCCTGTTTGTAGACTTCAGCTCGACCTTCAACACCATCATACCAGACATCATCCACCAGAAGCTCACCCAGCTCAACGTTCCAGCCTCCACCTGTCAGTGGATCAACAGCTTCCTGATGGACCGACAGCAGCAGGTGAGACTGGGGAGCATCTTCTCCCAATCCAGATCAATAAGTACTGGTGCCCCCCAGGGGTGTGTTCTATCCCCACTCCTCTTCTCTCTGTACACAAATGACTGCACCTCATCGGACCCGTCCGTGAAACTCCTGAAGTTTGCAGACGACACCACTGTCATTGGACTGATCCAGGACGGTGATGAGTCTGCATACAGACAGCAGGTGGATCGGCTGGTACACTGGTGCGGTCAGAACTACCGTGAACTGAACCCACTCAAGACTGTGGAAATGGTGGTGGACTTTCGGAGAACACCACCCCCATACACCCCCCTCACCATCCTCAACAACACTGTATCCGCCGTGGACCACTTCAGGTTCTTAGGAACCACCATCTCTGAGGACCTGAGATGGTCTTCACATAGACACTGTTCGAAAGAAGGCCCAGCAGAGACTGTACTTCCTGTCGCAACTCAAGAAGTTCAACCTTACACAGGAGGTTGGTCATCTTCTACACTGCCATCATTCAATCTGTCCTGTCTTCATCCATCTCAGTGTGGTTTGGCTCATCCACAAAACAGGACAGGTCCAGACTGCAACGAATAATCAGGAATGCAGAGAGAATAATCAGAGCTGACCTTCCAGGACTTATACAGGTCTAGGGTCAGGAAAAGAGCTGCTAAAATCTCTGCAGACCCAACACATCCTGCACATAAACTGTTTAGAGTTTTACCTTCAGGCCGCCGCTACAGAGCACTGTTCACTAAAACCAGCCGCCACAAAGACAGTTTCTTCCCCCAGGCTGTTTCTCTGTTGAACATTTAATAGAGTACAAAACAACAGCATACAGATGTTGCAAATGCACCTTTTTATTATATATGTGTATATTGTACATTGTAAATTGTAAATTTGTATATTCTGTAATGCAAAAACAAAACCAAAGAGCAAAGTGTACCGGAGTCAAATTCCTTGTTTGTATGTACAAACTTGGCAATAAAGCTCATTCTGATTCTGTTTACTTTTGGTTTGCACATATTCTAGTTCTCCCATTCTGTTTCCTTTCCAGTTTCTTCAGCCAGTGTTGGTTTAGTTTTGTTTACTTTTCTACTTAGGGTCTCTTTATGGTTTCTTTGGTTATGGTGTTCTTCTGTTCCCTCTAGTTCTCTGTTTACTTTAGTTAATTATTTATATAGGTTCTTATGTTTCTTTGGTTATTTATGGTTTCATTTAAATCTGGTTCACTGATTCTTGTTTATTCAGTCCTTTACTTAGAGTTTTGTTTTTGTTGTCATGTTTCCCCCTGGAGTTATGTTAATGTCTAGTTCCTCTCGTGTTCCCTTTGTTTTTCTAGTTTGGTCACCGTAGCAACTATTCACATTCCCTCAGTTCTCTACTGCCTGGTCCACACCTGATCTCTATCTCTCCTGATTACCAGCCTCCCTGTCTCATTGGTCCATACTCCACTTCCTTCAGTTTATAAGCTCTCTGGTTTTCTTTGTTCCTCGCTGGTTCTTTCCGTTCTCTACCCATGTCAATGTGCTGTATGTACCATGTTCCTGCTAAGCCAACTTTTTAAGTTGTGGATTTTCATCTTTGTTAATTACCTGCAGTGTTTTGCTACGTTTTGGAGGAACCTTTAAATAAAGACAAAGCCTTCCTTTAATCATGCTGCTATCAAGCTCTTGTCTGCACTTTGGTCTGACCCAAACCCTGAATGTGACATTTGTGTGAGGAAAAGCAAATAATTACATAATCTAACTTTGTCTGTGTTTCCAGATATCAACGAATGTGTCACCCAGACGAGTCCGTGCCACAGAGGGCAGATCTGCCTCAACACGGTCGGGTCCTACATCTGCCAGAGAAACTCTGTGAACTGCGGTCGGGGATACCACCTCAATGAAGACGGCACGCGCTGTGTCGGTACGACAGAAAACTGCTCCTCAATTAGGCCTTTCTTCAAGCAGCCTAACTGAGGTGGATGTGACGCTGAGGTTGTTTATGTCTCTGCAGATATTGACGAGTGTAAAGGACCTGAGCAAGTCTGTGCTGGTCATGCTTGCATCAACCAACTGGGATCGTACCGCTGCGAGTGTGAAATGGGATACAACTTTAACAGCATCACCCGGCTCTGTGAAGGTAAGCTCTTTGTAGATTCAATTTTGTTCTACTGAACTAAAGTGTTGCAGCAACCAATTTGATGTCTTATCCTCTTTATTTTAATCTTTTTATTTAGATATCAATGAGTGCAGGCATTACCCTGGACGTCTGTGTGCTCATAAATGTGAAAACACACTGGGGTCCTACATGTGCAGCTGCACCACCGGCTTCAACCTGGCTAAAGATGGCAAGAACTGCGACGGTGAGAAAATTCTTATACTTTTTAAATATTCTGAACACAACATAGACTTTAGTTTTTTCCAGTGATTGAATCAACAAAAAAATAGTTTGTGTCTCTATGTGGACAGTGTACACTGCCGTGCATACACACATTTACTTTTCATATACAGCAGCTGGAGATGTAAAACCAAATGTTTTATTGCAGTAGCAAATCTCACTTCGAATTTTGTTTAAAAAAATCAAGCCTTTTACTTTTTTAATATTTGGGGGGAAAAAGACCAACATTATTTAATTGATTTTGTGCCTGGTGAAACATTTCTGTCTTGATTAGGCCATATGTTTCGGATCTTTTAGAGTCCCCCAGGTTTTTATTTAAAATGTCCTGGTAGCATTACAGTTTTGCAGACATGTCACTTTTGTAAACAATGATATTAATAGGGCATTTGTGAGGATGTTAAATTGAGCTAAAATTATCTATTTTTTCTGGCAGATATTGTTAAACGCTGTACAAATGCAATGTGTAAACCTGTTAAAATAAACTGTTTATGTAGATGCATGTCAATACTTAAAATAATGCTATTTAAAGGAATTTCCTGATAGTTTAAACTTCTATTTTCGGTCCACGTTGCTAACATTGTGTTTGGTTTCTACCTCTTTATCTGATGCTAAGGAGCTGTCTCCATTAAGAAGTAAACGCAGTGTGAAAGATTAAATTGATTCCTGTTTTGCCTTGGTATGATAATACTGTACACCATGAACACACGATCTAAACTGCCCTGTGCCTGATGACATCATGGTGGGGTGACTTCTGACTGCTCTAATGCTATGTCAGTGCAAGGGGAGTCAGATTGAAAGAATTAAGAAGCATTAAACTTTGAAAAATTGATCTAATTATTTTAAATTTGATAGCATTTTTGTTAACTGTCTAATTTTTTCCAGGGAGCTTAGTTTTATTCTAGCTTTATGCCTCTGTGATAGAGATCCGAACCTGGCATATACAGCAAGTTACAGTGAGACTGTCTATGATTTGGTTCTGAATTCCAAAGAGATAAATCAATCCAACTCCTATGCCGGATGTGAAACACCTGGTGCCTCCCTGGGA
This sequence comes from Girardinichthys multiradiatus, assembly GCF_021462225.1. Classification (NCBI taxonomy): domain Eukaryota; kingdom Metazoa; phylum Chordata; class Actinopteri; order Cyprinodontiformes; family Goodeidae; genus Girardinichthys; species Girardinichthys multiradiatus. The sequence continues at coordinate 16,889,096 of NC_061795.1, forward strand.
AGAGAAATCCGACGTAAGGATGAATAAATGTTGAAAGGGCTGAGATTTTCTTGTTTACTGAGATGAGAAATGAGACATTCAGAACTGTAAATCCAAGGACCCAGACCAGATCACTGAGAAGGTGGCACACCATATAAATTTGTAACTCTGAAGTCACAACCTGCAGAACATCAAAGGCCAAACTGCCCTCAGAATTAGGCCAGCTATTTAGAACTCCAAATTATGTGTAAAAACCTTGAGTTTACCTTTTAGAGAGACAGAGACCTTTTGATTTTGTTATATCTTTAGTCGGCTAATAATGCTCTGAACGTTCAATCTCAGTTCCTATTGGAATTTCCCTTCTTAGTAGGACTTGTTTGTGTGTTTAGGTTTATGTTTTCTTTCATCATGTAATTATTCATTGAGGCATACTATTGTTATTATTAATTTGTTAATTATTGATTCTAGAAGTGATACAGTAAAATCATTGAATTTTCATTTGAACTGCCAATATTGTGACACTTCTAAGAGAACTAAGGCTCCCTGACAAAAACATTTTACTCCTTTTAAATAGAGACTGATTAGAACAATAATATAGTTTGGAGTTCATGATGGTATTGACCCAAACGAGGTTCCCTTGGCCATTTGACAAAACCAAGCCCAAAGCATCACATACCCTCCAACATGTTTCAAAGAGGGCATGAGCCGCTTTTTCACATATTTATCTTTTGTTACATGCCAAAACTCACCTCATCAAACAGCAGTGCTTGTTCCTAAAAAGCTCAATCTTGGTCTCCTCTGACCAAAGCACACAGTTCCAGCAAAGTCCACATGTATACATTCGTGATGGTAGGACAGAAAATACCTTTTCCTGTTATTTCATTCAAACTGCTGGCAGACAGGAAGTTATGAATTTATAATTAAACATTCCTAGATTAATCAACATAAAAGTGGAAGAATGAATTCAAAAAATGACTCCTTTACATGTATTTTATAGGAATTGTAAGGGGTGCAAATAGTTGTGGTGGCTGTAATTTTGTTAAAAAATATTATTTATAATCGGGATTTTTTTTTGTCTCTGCGGAATATATGTACTCAAACTAAAAGTTGGATTTTTCTTAAAGATTACCTAATATAAAGGCTTTTTACATGTCTTAATAAGGGGAGCCAATAAGTGTGGATGCTGAAGTCATCTATGAGGAGACATTAGTGATCTGGTTGGAGGAATGCTTTATATCTTTTACAACCATCTTCTCTCTTTGTAGATTTGAATGAGTGTGAGAGCAACCCATGTAGTCAAGAATGTGCCAACGTGTATGGCTCCTACCAGTGTTACTGTCGCCGTGGCTACCAGCTCAGTGATATAGATGGCATGACTTGTGAAGGTAAAATGAAACTCTGACACACTTTGCTCCTGCCTTCAGCAAAGATTAAACTCTTCTGCATACGATTTGGAAACTCTATTGCATGCAATAAGAGATAAACAGTAATATATCTTATCGTATGCAAGAAGAGATCTAAATATTTTTGGACAACATCAAGGAATATTTTGATTTAATGAATATGCACCCTGGTGTGACCTGTTTTCAAGAATTTTTGTGATTTTATGCAGACATAGATGAATGTGCCCTTCCCACTGGAGGCCATATTTGTTCGTATCGCTGCCACAACACACCAGGCAGCTTCCACTGCTCCTGTCCTGTCAACGGCTACGCCTTGGCAGTGAATGGTCGCAGCTGCCAGGGTAAGCAGCTCCTGAAGTTGTTTGTGTTTGTTGCTTTTATTTTTTTGACTACTTTGCAAATCGTGTCCGTGAAAGTTTTTTTGAAAGCACTTTTGTTCCATCCTTTGCCAATCCAGATGTTGACGAATGTGTAACGAATAAACACACATGCACCGAAAATGAGAACTGCTTCAACATACAGGGAGGGTATAAGTGCCTGTCCTTTGACTGTCCCAACAACTACAGACGTATTGGACAGACGTGAGTATCTGAACATTGAATCTGTCTTAAATTTGGTTGTCTTAGCAGGTCTTATGCAGATCACAGAACAAGTTCCACATTCAATAAGTGTCCACGTTGGGCAGTAGGAGAGTTTTTAATTCAGTCCATGTTCATAAGTCTAAATCATTGTCCTGCATTCTCATTTTGCTTCATGTTGGAATGATTTTAGAATATATTTGGATGTAGCATGTTCTTTTTTTTTTTTTTTTTTTAAGGATGATGAAATACACATGGATATTTTTTAACTTTAATTTTTGCTACTTTTCTAACTAAGACTGTATCCTCAGCCTTGTATGGAAACAGCAGAGCCTCTTGCATGTTCTCTTGGACAACACCTTAACTGGCATTACTCATGTTTCTTTTACAGCATGCAATGCATGGTCATTGAAATTTACAATCATTTTCACCTCTCTCTGTCGACCTCTTCCCCTCCCTCTGCCCCCACCCCTCTGGACTTGCAGTCGATGCGAACGCTTGCTTTGCAGTGACTCTGAGTGCCTGATCTTGCCCGTGAGAATAACCTTCTACTACCTCACCTTCCCCACCAAAATCCCCGTCTTCACCAACATCTTCCGCATGGGCCCCTCCCACACGGTGCCCGGCGATGACATCGAGGTGGCTCTCATCGCTGGCAATGAGGGGGGGTTCTTCAAGGCAGAGCGCACGCCCACCGGTGGCGTGCTGTCGGTGGCAAGGCTCATCGACAAGCCACAGGATTTCTGGCTGGACCTGGAGCTGAGGCTGCGCCGCTATGACACGGTCTCCATTTACCTGGCTAAGGTTCTGGTGTTTGTAACCCAGGAGAAGCCCAGAGTACCATACAACCCCTACCAAGAATAAAATTAGGACTTGTTGAGAGTTACACGCATTAGTTTACAACGAAAGAAAATGCGTCAAACAAGATAATAAGATGTACACTGCTATATTCTTCAAGGTATAGGCAATACAGAATGCAATACTGACACCCCTAGTAAAAAAGTGTAAAAAGCCTTAAAAAATGCACTACACCAATCACAGTGCTTTGACCGATTTCCAGGCTCTGGCATTTGTAATGCTTTGATTTGATGATACAAGTTTTAACCGATTCCATTTTCTCTTTAAGTCCTAAAATAAACAGCTTTTAAAATAATCTGATATTAATGAATCATATTTAGAGCAGAAGTGAAATCACACTTTGTCTGAATATCATTAATGTAAGAAATGGTCAAAATATATTTACAGATTTGAGATTTTAAATGGTCTTTAGCATCCTATGTTTTCTGTTATACCTGAATGTGTTGCCATTGTTACGCCTCGTCCCCAAACTTCCGCTATATGTGACGTCATTGCAGCCACCCCATAAACGCAATTTTGCTGTCTTACTTTCAGCACTCCAGGTGTCTGCTGAAGTTTTTTTCTGAGTCAGTTTGCCTCAAACATAGATACAAATTTCTGTCCTTTGGCAGACAACCCAAACTGCAAAAGTATAAATTATTGGACTTTTATAGGGAAGCTGCTGTCTTTGTATCTGTATAGCATCTCTTTGTACTCTCATCCACAATAGTTTTTTTCAGACCTATAAAAAAAATCTTAAAATGTACACAAAATTATTAAAGAAAAGCACCACAGTTTTGGTTTTCAGTTTTACACTGTCAACTGTTTCAGCTAAAACTTTGAGCGTCATCTTTCTGAATTATAAATTACATCTGAGTTGATGTTTTTATTTTCTTTTTAGTTACTGCATTGTCATAGCCACAACTGTAGGTGGCGACCTAGGTCTGGGTAAATGGTTAAGAGGTAACGACCCAAGTATGCCTTGTGGATGAGTGTAACTTGATGATGGTTGCATGATAAAGTCTGACATTCTGCAGCATTTTATGGTTTTGGTGTTGGATGAACACTTTCTATTAAAACCATGATAGAAATAACACATGTTCAAGTCAAATCCTGTTCTTGATAATGGTGCATTCTGGGGTTTTAATCAAATGCAGCGATGGGAGCTGTTATGTTGGGAGGCCAAGTCACAGTTGTAGGCATGAAGAGTCACATTCACATAGTCTCACATTTCTTGTATTCCAGCGGTTTCAGCAGAGAGAAAATGCAGCTGTGCATGCAAATTCTCCAGTATTAGACTCTAATATATTGTTTAAAATGATCATTTTTAAAGAGACCTGCATTGGTGTAATTTGCAAACAGAAATCATATAAAGTGTGCATATTAAATTGCTCAAGCAAACAAAAAGGTCTGATTTATCATTTATAAGTTAAACATATTTGTCATATGGATTACTATCAATGCACACACCTTGATTTTTACCACTTATTGGGTCCAAGTTATTCTGCACCACCAAATTACATTCATAAACAAGACTGGGCCTAATGTATTGCCACTCCCACATCCCACATGTCATTTACAATGCACCGCATCTGCAACTCTCTGCACATCTTTTTGGCTTCCATTACACTAAATGTGAAATGCAAAGTGTTTTGCTGCGTTCCACGGATGCAGACCCCAAAGCAGACAAATAATCCAGAAGCAGGCAAAGTAAGTGACCTACGATGGGATGCAGCAGCAAAAGAAGGGGGAAACATGAGTATAAATAGTTTGACGTGCTGCGAGGCTGCTGCCCAAAGCCTGCGGCTTGTATTAACTGTAAATTCAGATGTCCCGTGTTCCTTCTGTCCAGAGCCGTCAGGCCCGTGAGGATGCACTTGGTTCCTAGCAGGGATATCCTTAAAATAAGAGCGCGGTGGTGTGGAGGGGCTTTTTCCCCTCCCCTTTGACATTGAGTTATGGGGCTCTGGGCTCTGGCCGGTGGTCTGAACAATTTGTGGTACGGCAACATCACCGCATACAAAATGAATGATGCCCTGCAGTGTTTGTGTTGGGGCGTTATCAATGTGCCGACTATAAATAATAATTACCAAAAAAACACTGAGCCCTAAGCTTGACCAGAGCACTTTTATCCAAAAAGACTGTTTTTCTTTCTGGTCTGTAGGTATTGGGGTTTTTCTCCCCATCTGAGCCACGTGAGGCAGGGACTGCTGAGGAAGACGTGCATGTATTCATGTGGCTGAAAGCATGTCTGCATGTATGAGTGTAAAACTGATTTGCCATTCTAGACATTTTTCTGTTCACCTTGAATTACTGCCCCAAGTGCCCACATGAATGTTCAGTATCTTGCAAAAATATTCATACTTTGCAGAAACGTTCTGGAATAGATCGACACCTCATTGTGAAGTAGCAATTATGGATGGTTTTCAGTGCTTTAAAGATAAAATAGGAAAGCTGCATTTGTATTGATCATCTTTCCTTTTATAAAATCAGGTGCAATCAACTGCTTTCAGAATCCACCTGTTTAGTAAATAGACTCCACCTTGCTGCAAACTTACTAAGACATTGCCAATGAGCTAAACAGTCTGGGCAAACACGACATAAGTGAGAGAAGCAGCCAAGAAGCCAAAGTTAGCTCTGGAGGAGCTGCAGAGACCCACAACTCAGGTGGGAGAATATTTCAACAGGACAACTTTTAAGCTTCTTTCAAATCACCCTTTCATTTCACTTTGCTAAGTGTTTATTACACCTCGCAATCAAAGGTCCTGACAAGAAATGTTGTACTGAAGTTGACCCAACAATACAATTAGTTGTACACTCCATGAATCTGTCCTTTTATATAACAATGGCAAAAAGAAAGCCCTTGTTGAAAAACAGCCAAATATAGTCCTGTTTGAGGGTACCACATGCCATGTAGGGGACACAGCAAACATGTGAAAGAGAGGGTTCTCAACTGTTTAAACACTGCATATCATTCCGGGGCACACCGTCACCTGTGATAGTGGTGGCCGCATCATGCTTTTTCTCAGCAAGGACTGAGAAGTTGGTCAGAGTTGACCGAAAGACTGATGGTGCTTAATTATGCAAATCTTGAAGAACTCCTATTGGAGAATGCAACAGAGTTGATTCTGGGGTAGAAGTTTACCTTCCAGCATGACAACACCCCAAACATACAATCAAAGCTACATTAGAATGGGTTAGATCCAAGCATATTTATGTGTCGGAATGGCCCTGTAAAAGTCCAGACTGGATCTAATTCAGAATCTGTGTTAAGACTTGAAAACTGCAAAAGATCCAGTTTCAGCAAATCCAGAGCTGGTAGAGACATACCCCAAAATGCTTACAGCTGTAATTTCCACTAAAGGTGGTTCTACACCGATCTACTGAGGTTGTTGGCCTATCACTTAAAATTCCAATAAGATACACAAAATGTGGTTGTAAGATTACAAAATGTAAAAAAGTTCAAGGGGAATGAATACTTTTGGATGGTGCTGTAAAAGGGGGCAGTTCACGCTTTGCTGTCTTCTCATAAATTCACTCCCTACCTCAGCAGCTTTCACCTCGTCCTCTAGAGCCCCGCTCGGGCAGTGGTATTATAAACTAGTAGAACATTTTGTGGGTTTGGCCTGGACCAAAGCAAAACTTGGACCCACCCGCTAATTGCTAATTACAAGCCCTTATAGTGGCGGCTTGACTTTTTGTCAGGGGCTCCTCTCCACGCTGTCTATGAAAAGAGCGCTGCAACTCAAACCGGGCGGGCTTTGAGCTGCAGCAGATGGGTCCCCTGAGGAGCACCGGAGATCCACAGCCCCGTGACTCACATGTGGCTATATGGCCGCCCGTGCACATTAAATTGACCTATACATGGCAACTTTTATGTTTTTGTAACCCAATATAACCACATACTGACATGTCTACCCTGTGAAGACCAAGCATGAGCGGCCTAATTTAACATCAAGGATTCTTTTTTAAAAGTTCCTTGCAGACAAAGTGTTGATTTATGAGGTTGTTAATGCCTTTAAAAAATCTCATGAACTCCTATACAGCAGACAGGAAGTGAAAAGTGATGCTCCAGGTGGCGTTGGGTTTGGAAGTCTGTCAAGGCCCTCCAGTGTCTCCGACCTGTCACTGATTAGGCTGTGGAATAAACAAAGTCCTAAATAATAGGATGAGAGCTGCCCCGGGGGAGAGGACAGGGAGTTGTCGAGTCATGTTGCTCACAATTTAGGAGTCTTTTAGAACATTCCCTTGCCACATAAATCCTCCTCAGGAGTTTATCTGATGTGAAGCTGGGGATGCTCGGCAAATCCAAATATTTTCCTGAGCAGGTTGTGGATCATTCTTTGAGTGTGCGGTAATTCATTTCCCGCACAGCTTGACACAGGGCATCAGAAGAGCATCAACGTTGGCGCGAGTCTCCACAAGCTATAAAGTCTGGCTGTAGCATGAGCTTTGGCCATTCCTGGTTTGTTTTTCTTCCTAACCACATGGATTGTGATTATTCCTAATGCTGAGTGCTATATCCAGCACCCTTGCTGTCTTGAACAGCCATTGAGGGAATCCCACTGAGTTCTTGATTATGTAGTGGGCAGAACTCTGGAGTAGGTTGTAATTGTGAGCTTTAGAAAGCAAAGGTAATTGAGTCCGAAAACTAGAAATAGAAAAAACCAAAAAAACTAAGAACTTCAGTGTTTGTAATTTTTGTTGGAGTATTTGTTTTATTCTCTTCTTTAGAGCCCCGAGGCTTGAACGATCGGACACCATCCGCTGTATAAAATCCTGTCAGCCCAATAACATGGCCTGTGTTTTGGACCCCACACACTCCGTGTCCCACACCTTCATTTCCTTGCCTACCTTCAGAGAGTTCACAAGGCCAGAAGGTAGGTACATGTTCCCTGTTATTCCTTGCTCCTTTTTCTTTTTCTGGAGGGTTCGTTACTTAAAACGAACATCAAAACAGTGTAAAAGGTGCAAAGACATAACAACTGACTGTTATCATTGATAAGAAGTTCTGTTTATTCAAAAATCCATCCATCCATCCATCCATCCATTGTTCTTTGGACAGATGTGTCAGATTATTTGTGCAAAAGAACAGATGACATGTTGGCATAAACCAAATACAGAAGTCCAGGAAAAGAACCTTATGCCAACTGTGAAGCATGAAGGTGGAACTGTAATAGTTTGGGGATGCTTTGGTGGAGCAAGACATGGCCAAAAACAACAAAAAATGTTATTCTATACCATTGAGGCACATCTGACAATCAAAAAAATATGTTTAATGCAGGTTCCTGGACTTTTTCAGACTCCATTTTCTCTGGTGAAAAAAACCTTTGGCTGCCCTTTAGCTGCGAGTTAATGCCATGCTGCCTAAATAGAAGTAACCACTGTAATCATTTGCAGACGGTGACAGCCGACAAGCATCTGTTGGCCAGGATGCAGTGCCTGTCTCAGATACTCTGATGCTCAGCATCTCAGAGAGTTAAGCTCTTGTCATCTTTCATAAGCTCCACGTTAGGGTGTAAAAGTCTCAAGGCACTTTAGTTGAGCAGCGGTACTGAAAAGCTTCAACCTCTCTGTGACCCTCTTAGAATACAACAAAAGAGACCCATCTTTCAGTATATTGAATGGTACACATTTGGCAGAACAATCGGAGAGTCCTTATGAGGATTTAGGTCCTAAATGCGATTTTTGTCCCTAATTATCTTCCAACAGAAATTGTTTTCCTGAGAACAACAGTTCCTGCTTACAGATCGTACCACTTGGGTAATTATGACGTAAATTTTAACATCCTGGAGGGCAACATGGAGAACGCCTTTGACATCATCAAGCGAGTTGAGAATGGAGTGTATGTGGGTGAGTAGATTCACACAAAAGCAGTTTTGTTATGTAATATTCACCACCCTCTGGCATCTATGACTAGAAACAGCATTCTGTTTTCTACTAGTTTTTCTTATTTTTGGTACAAATATACTGCCTTGCACAAGTATTCATACCCCTTGAACATTCCAGCTTTTTGTCATGACAGACTTATGCATTCATGAATTTATAGTCAGTCCCATTTACTCTGATACCACTAAATAAGATCATGTTCCATGTTGAGAACATTAGTGAACAAATAGCATGATGAAGACCATGAAACAGAGCAGACATGTAAATAAAATCTACAGCAAAAAAGAACGGCCTTCAGAAGTCACAAATACAAATCTATCAAGACATGGCCATCCAGCTAAACTGACAGGGCTGACACGGACAGTATTAATCAGAGAAGCACATGGGAACTCTGGAGGAGTTGCAGAGATCGTGGATCTCTTGTGATTTATTTATGTAATTTTCATGAAAGAGTGACAATTGAAAAGCTACTCTTAAAAAGCTACACAAAGCTCAGTTTAAGCCACATCGGGCAACAGCAAACATGTAGAAGAGGTAGCTCGGGTCAGATGAGTAACAAAATTTGAACTTTTCTGCCAGGTGCACACCACCTGTAACACCACCATCCCTAAAACACAGCAGTAAAAGCATCATGCTGTGGTGTTCATTTTCTTCAGCTGGGGCAGGGAAGCTGCTCAGGCTTAATTGGAAGATGTATGGATGTTAGAGGCTGTAAAAGATTTCATAAGAGGTTCACCTTCCAGCAGGACAAGCCTAAACATACAACTAGAACAAATACAGTAGAATAGTTTAGATCAAGGCATATTCCTCTTTTAGTTTATTGTACTGAATGGTGGTTCTAGAAAATATTGAACAATGAGAAATGTTAATATTACTGAGTACAAATGCAGTTCACACCTTTCAGGTTTTTATTTATAAGATATAACTGTTCTTCCACATTACAATTACTGCAATACACTGTGTTGCTCTACCAAATACAATGCATTGAAGTGTGTGGTTGTAATGTGAGAAAACATGTAAAAGATCAAGGCGGATGACTATTTTATGATGACTCTTTATGAATGGTTCGTCATAACTACTTGTTCATAGACAGCAATCATGCAAGACCATCCCTGAGAATGAGCTGCAGATACCGTCTCATCAAGTGTGTTTAAAGGGTAAATGCCTTTTCCATCCTGTAATTCTGGTGTTAACCCATGATCCTTGCACGGCTGTCTGAGAGCTGATCTCACTATCGTCTCTGGTGAGACGAAGCTGCTCTCAGTCTGGGAGTTTTTTTTTCTATTGTTTCTGTGCTGAAATGCATGCAGGGATTGTTGTGCAAATAAAGTTTCTTCTTCTCTCTGTGATGGATGAAGAGATTGGCTGTCACTAAGCACATCTGCCTTTACAGAATAGGAGAGAAGATGAGGAGAAACAGGGTTATATGGGGAGAAAGAAATGTGGCTGTCGACGGTTAATGCTGGATTGAGTGCATGCCATTCTTTCTCACTTGTGAACTTGCAGAAACAGATGTGTACTTATCAAACACACCCAAATCCACAGAAAGAGGTCGGAAAAAAGTGCTATTGGGGGTAATAATTCACACAGTTCTCTGTAGTTGTTATAATTGCACACACTTACTTCAAATGGCATGCTTTGTTGGAATTCACAATGGTGTAATTCAGCATCATGTGTGTACAGAGACGATCTTGGTTAAATCCCTGTTTATATTAGTGCTCATTTTCATAGACAGCGTGTGTGTGTGTGCAGTCGAAGGAATGCAAATAAAACAGCAGAGAGAGAAAAAGACACAAAGAGAGACAGTAAGACAATGAGAAAATTAGGAGAAAAAATATATGCAGAAGTAATCCTTCACTCTGCGCTTCATGTGGTTGAATGTATTGTTCCATTTCCCCATGCTAGGCCTTAGTGTCTCGCCGAGCATTAGAGCACTTAAACTGACAACCACATGAAAGGCTCGTTTTTTTTTTCTCTCCTGAATCCATCGGTTGCTTATTGGATGCAGCTTAGTGCGTGTTAGCAGAAGTTTGCTCATCAAACATCCAAACCCCCCCGTTCGCTGGAACCTTAGGTCACCGACTACTTGCTGTGAAGTGTAGCGTTCATGTTGTGAAGAAGGCGGCTTTCTTTTTATTTGCACCGCTGGTGCTTTGGCCCCCAGATGCTAGTGTTGCATAACCATTGTATGAGGCTCGCTGATGTGTCACACAAGTAAGCTTAGTTCTCAGCGTCTACAGTGACTCCATCAGTTGTATAACGGTTTGGTAGGACATGAACAGCAGCAGACTTTCAGGCTCCAGTGATGAACGTGTGTCAGCTCAAACTACTGTTGGTCAGTCATTTTGTCCCCTTTCTGAGGCATTAAAAGTGACAAACAAGGCATGCATTTAACAATGCTAAATATCAGCTGCTGGCTTTTAAAAAAAGTTCTTGTTGGATTATTTGATTGGCAAATTCAACTTTTTCACATTTTGTTAAATTACAACTATCCGTGGCTGTGATTTATTGTGATTTTATGTGATAGATGAGCACAAAGTACTGCATAAATATGAATTAGGAAAAAAATGAAAAAAATCTGATAAAGGGGAAGAACATTTGTATTCTGCCACCTCTATTCTGATACCCCTAAAAAAAAAGCCCATTGCTACCAATAATAATAAACTGAATGGAGACCATCTGTATGTTATGTAATCTTAGTATTAATCCAGCTGTTCTGTGAAGGTCTCAGGGTTTTTTTTTTAACAGAAAATTAGAGAAAAAAACAGCATCATGAAGACCAAAGAACACACCAGACAGGTCATGGCTAAAAGTTGTGGAGAGCTTTAAAGCAGTGTTCGGTTATAAAACAAAATCCCAAGGTTTGAAAATCTCACCAAGCACTATTCCACCCCTCATCCAACAATGGAAAGTTTTATGTTTGGAGGTTGTTGCGGACCCAGATGGCAACAGGAGTAAGGGAGGTGCATGATGGAGATAAAGTTCAATGACAAAACTGACGAAAACACGAGGAATGCACACAGAAACCGGGACAAGAGCAACAGTAGAATCCAACAGTGAGACAAGGAGCTCAAGTACTAAGCGGAGTGATGAGTGATATGGAAACTTGGTGAGTACAATCAACCGAATGTAGAGGAGCTGAGGGAGAATCTAAGCAGGGAAGCAGGGGAAGGTTGAATCATGGGCACAAGGCAAACTGAATGGAAACAGAGGATTTAGCTAACCAGAAGCTAAGGATGAATACATACTGTACATAAGAGTCTAAACAATAATACACAGAACATGACACAAGAAGGAACTGAGAAACTCAACTCTAAGGAATGAACAAATATGGAGCAATCCTAATGACAATAAAACTAAAATGATCTTAATACAAAAAACAAGTCAGAACCAAAGCACACATCATGACAGAAAGAGCATGGCCAAGCTGAAAATCTGTATTAGGCCAGGTGAGTTGAGCATTAATCAGAGAAGCAGCCAAGAGGTAAATGGTAACTCTGGAGGAGCTGCAGAGATCCATGGCTCAGGTAGGGAAATCTGTAGGCAACAGAACTATTAGACATCCACTCAGCAAAGCTGGCATTTATGAAAAGAGTGGCAAGAACTGTTGAATAACTGTAAAAAGAAAGCCATAAATTTCCCAGCTTAGAATTTGCCACAAGCCATATGAGAGACGCGGTAATCGTGTAAAAGAAGATCTTATGGTCACATAAAGAAATGAAGCCTTTTGGCTCACTTGCAAAAGGCTCTGTGTGGTGGGAAACTAACGCTGCACTTTACCCTGAGCACACCATTCCCACAGTAATATATGGTGGTGGCAGCATTGTGTTATCAGACCTGATTTCCTTCAGGAGAGACAAGGAAGCTGGTCAGAGGTCATGGGAAGATGGATGGAGTTAAATGAAGGTCAATCCATACATCATGTGTTAAAATGGCCCACACAGGTAGAGTCTTTTACTTATTTATTAAGTGACTTCTGAAGGCAACTGGTTGCACTAGTTTGTTTAAAGGTATCAGAGTACAGGGGGCTGAACAAACACATGTCACCTTTTCAAATGTTTTTAGTAAAAACTGTTGGAAACCATGCAGTCTTTCCTTCCACTACTTTATGTTGGTCACATAAAATCCTGATTACATACAGTGACGTTTGTCGTTGTAAGTGAAAGAACAATTCAAGAGGTATGAACACTTTAGCAAAGCACAGTACTCAAACAAGCACACACAAGTTAAACACGTAGCCCACTGTGAGAAACACAGTTATTTCGCAGTCCAGGGACATCCCTCTCTGGTGTATGGAGTTCTGTCATGCATGAATGACAACCCTGAGAGTGTCATGCATCTAAGTAAACACGGCAGTCAGTCAGCACTTGGAAGACATGCTTAGAACCGATCTCACATTGACAATTTTCCCCAACCACTGCAGTGGTGTAGTAGCAACCACACAAAATTCCTTCAGGCAGAGAGAGACACATCAGGTCCACCAGAGTAACACTCTTCTTTACAAGAGGATTTGTGTGATAAGAACACATGAAAACTCACAAAGAGATAAAATTGTTGTTTGAATGGAGCTGGCACTGGCATGATTAACTATAGCAGTAGCAGTCAGTTAATGGATTTACATACTTGTTTTTCAATTTTTTTAATGCTAGCTGCCTTTATTGAACAATAATCTGACAGAATAGAGGGTGAAAAGAAAAGGGGAAGACAAGCAAATTTCCTGATTTTGGGAATGAAACCCAGGACAACCACGTCAATATCTATAGCCTCTGCATATGGTTCACCTGCTCTACCAGCTGAGCCACCCAGCGCCCAGTTGATGGAATAATACACTGGCTCAGCGATGTCTCAACATTTTTACTGTGTTCCATTGAAGTACAGGTCCTTCTCAAAATATTAGCATATTGTGATAAAGTTCATTATTTTCCATAATGTCATGATGAAAATTTAACATTAATATATTTTAGATTTATTGCACACTAACTGAAATATTTCTGGTCTTTTATTGTCTTAATACGGATGATTTTGGCATACAGCTCATGAAAACCCAAAATTCCTGTCTCACAAAATTAGCATATTTCATCCGACCAATAAAAGAAAAGTGTTTTTAATACAAAAAACGTCAACCTTCAAATAATCATGTACAGTTATGCACTCAATACTTGGTCGGGAATCCTTTGGCAGAAATGACTGCTTCAATGCGGCGTGGCATGGAGGCAATCAACCTGTGGCACTGCTGAGGTCTTATGGAGGCCCAGGATGCTTCGATAGCGGCCTTTAGCTCATCCAGAGTGTTGGGTCTTGAGTCTCTCAACGTTCTCTTCACAATATCCCACAGATTCTCTATGGGGTTCAGGTCAGGAGAGTTGGCAGGCCAATTGAGCACAGTGATACCATGGTCAGTAAACCATTTACCAGTGGTTTTGGCACTGTGAGCAGGTGCCAGGTCGTGCTGAAAAATGAAATCTTCATCTCCATAAAGCTTTTCAGCAGATGGAAGCATGAAGTGCTCCAAAATCTCCTGATAGCTAGCTGCATTGACCCTGCCCTTGATAAAACACAGTGGACCAACACCAGCAGCTGACACGGCACCCCAGACCATCACTGACTGTGGGTACTTGACACTGGACTTCTGGCATTTTGGCATTTCCTTCTCCCCGGTCTTCCTCCAGACTCTGGCACCTTAATTTCCGAATGACATGCAGAATTTGCTTTCATCCAAAAAAAGTAGTTTGGACCACTGAGCAACAGTCCAGTGCTGCTTCACTGTAGCCCAGGTCAGGCGCTTCTGCCGCTGTTTCTGGTTCACAAGTGGCTTGACCTGGGGAATGCGGCACCTGTAGCCCATTTCCTGCACACGCCTGTGCACAGTGGCTCTGGATGTTTCTACTCCAGACTCAGTCCACTGCTTCCGCAGGTCCCCCAAGGTCTGGAATCGGCCCTTCTCCACAATCTTCCTCAGGGTCCGGTCACCTCTTCTCGTTGTGCAGCGTTTTCTGCCACACTTTTTCCTTCCCACAGACTTCCCACTGAGGTGCCTTGATACAGCACTCTGGGAACAGCCTATTCGTTCAGAAATGTCTTTCTGTGTCTTACCCTCTTGCTTGAGGGTGTCAATAATGGCCTTCTGGACAGCAGTCAGGTCGGCAGTCTTACCCATGATTGGGGTTTTGAGTGATGAACCAGGCTGGGAGTTTTAAAGGCCTCAGGAATCTTTTGCAGGTGTTTAGAGTTAACTCGTTGATTCAGATGATTAGGTTCATAGCTCGTTTAGAGACCCTTTTAATGATATGCTAATTTTGTGAGATAGGAATTTTGGGTTTTCATGAGCTGTATGCCAAAATCATCCATAATAAGACAATAAAAGACCTGAAATATTTCAGTTAGTGTGCAATGAATCTAAAATATATGAATTTTAAATTTTCATCATGACATTATGGAAAATAATGAACTTTATCACAATATGCTAATATTTTGAGAAGGACCTGTACATTATTAACTGACCTTACTTTCCTGCCTTCACATATCGAGACCAGCTCGATTAGGATGCCAAGGATTGGGGTTTAGATTTATTAGGTTGTTTTCTTTTGATGAGTGAAATTGTGTTATTTTTTCTTCCTTTTAACATTGCAAAACATGGATATGAACACCTCTGATTTTACTTAAATCAGACAGCTCCATGACTTGTTTCGCTGTGTATAAATCCACTTTAAAGACAATCAAAGGACATCTATGGAATCACATAGACAACCCCCTTAGTCATCCTTTGGATTTCTCTGAGCTTCTCCTCTTTGTCAGGGGTGACTTCACTGTGCCATTAATCTTTGCTGTGTGGGACAACTTTTTTTATTATGCAGTACTTTTTGTTATCTTACTGGAAACAGCAGATTATATAGAGCCCTTTTCTCATCAAACACATCCATCTTCTGGAGAAACTGTAAGTTTAAGACGGCAATGTTAAATTCTGGTCATTTTTCATACGCTGGTGCAGATATGCCTCTGGGGCTAATTTGATCTCCACTGGCTTTGACGATAAGCTGAAAGCAAATTTAATGAATAAAGAAAAGTAGGAGCTTGTTTCTGTGCAGGTAGTCATCGTCACCGTTGCAGCCAACAGTAGCCAGTGGAATGTGAGCTCTCAGTGTGAGACATGACTACTTCTGACCTAGTGGAGCTTTTGGCTCTGACTTGTGTTGGCGCGAAGCTGAGAACAGCCATGGAGATAAGCAGACAGCTAACTCCTCTGGTCTGAGCGGCTGATGAATCCTGACAAGACTGCAAGGGGCCCACCAGAGAGCGCCAGGCCCATGAGGAATACTTGTTCTGGAGATTTATAGAGCTAATCAAAAACAGGGTCTTATCCATCCAGTGATTCCATAGTCACACGCGGAGTGCTCTGCTCAGGTGGTCTGCCACAGTCAAACGTACTGTGAGCGAATAATGATGCAGAGACATCATCATCGCAGGGACATACCGAGCATGTAGTGTGAACTCAGAGTACATATTACTTGCAATAAAACTGTCTTCATAAGTCACCCTGATACATTAATCTCTCTGGGGTTTGTGGGATCTGTTTAATTTAAAGTCATTATGTCCATGCTTTCATAAAATGAGTTCCTAGAAAAATCCATTTTTGTTTAGTTAACTACTAAATCTGCAACATTTCTGGTGCTTTTATACATATTTATCATGTGACATGCCAAAGTCAAAAGAAATGTACTTCAATGGCTCATCAACTTGTTGCTTCAGTCTATTTAGACAAGGTTTCAGTAGTGATGATTAAAGAATCCTGATGTGGAGAAAGCAGTTTTTCTTTATTTAACCTTTACATTCAAGCTATTTAATCCCTTCAAGTTGTGGCTTTGGAAGGTTACTTGTAATGCTGTGCAAATAAGTTGCTCTGGCCTGAGGAGACCAAAATGGAACCTTTTGACCTGCATGCAAAAATGCTGTGTGGTGAAAAGCTTCCACTGTGTTCACGCTCAACACACCATTCCCACAGTGAAACATGGCGGTGGCAGTATTATGCAATGGAGATGGTCTTTTCTCATAATCAGCAACAAAACTTTACACATAATTCATTGTGATATATTTATCTCCCTGGGGATTGTAAATCTGAACTCTAATAAATTGAATGAAAGCATTAATCAAATGCTTTCAAACAATGTGTTCCTAGAAAAATCTAGTTTTGTTTAGATAACCATTAAATCTACAAAATTATTGGAGCTTACATGCATGCTTAGTGACATACCAAAGTCAAAAGGACTGTGCCTCAACAGCTCATCAACAGGTTGCTGCTTTGCTTCATTTACCACGTTTT
Source organism: Girardinichthys multiradiatus (assembly GCF_021462225.1). Lineage (NCBI taxonomy): Eukaryota > Metazoa > Chordata > Actinopteri > Cyprinodontiformes > Goodeidae > Girardinichthys > Girardinichthys multiradiatus. The sequence goes on from NC_061795.1 coordinate 16,906,099, forward strand.
AGAAAAGTTTACTTGCAGAGAAAGCTGTTTTTCTTCTGCTACCCTTTCCATTCTGGCTATTTTATGCCTCCAAGTTATGGCTTTGAAAGGTTACTTGTATTGCTGTGCAAAGGTTGTGGTAAAGATAATGGCGCATGTTATGTCATCTCAGCTGCTCTGGCCCACAGCTGCTAAAACTGAATATCCAAGAAAAGAACATATCCGTGCCCTTTAGTCTCTTGTTCAGTGATGTCACCAGTCAGAGGACGACACTGTCCAACAATAACCCACGAGCCACTGAAAAGATCTGTGACAATGACTCTCTGTTAATTGACCTTAAAATATCAAGCCACATGTGCTGGCCTTACCAAGCTGGACTGCACATGCATCCCACTCGCTCTCCACAGTGGTCAAAGTTGTGTTTGGATAGCCTGACCTAACCGTCCATCTGTGTACCAGTGAAAAGGTTGTAAACACAAGATCTCATCCCAGAGGGGCTTGTGCACTCTGTCTGTATACAGTTGGTCAAGTTATTTTGCCTGGCAGTTTGGAAGGATTGTATGTCAGCCACAATGAAGGGTTATCAAAACTAGGATTTGTTGGTTCACTAATGGTGTAACAAGGGGGCGAGGTAGAAATTTCTTTTGGCACAGCCTCTGGCTTGAGGGATAATTTAAGCAGTAAAAAAAGTGCTACTGAAGAAAACCACAAAGCACAAGTAAAAATTGTACCGGTATCTCCAAGCACTATGATAGAGGGTTTTTTAAGCATCACACAGTTGGTATTTCCAACTGGAGATGATTTGAGCTTTGTGACATGATACATAATCCTGCAGGAAATAGCCATGATAAGATGGGAACACTGTGGTCATAAAGGGACAGACATGGTCAGTAACAAGACTCAAGTAGGCTAAATTATGTCTAGTTGGCACTAAGAAGCTCCAAAATTAGGTCATGAAAATATTCTGGCCTAATTTTGGTGTCTGTCTACATTCGAAGTCACCCAAATCCCCTTTCTTCCCCATTTTAATGCTTAGTTTAACCTTCAGCAATTAATCTTCACCACCTCTAAATGTATAAATGCACTGTGTATCTGCCATGTGATTGGCTGATTCACTATTTGTGTTAACAATGAATTGAACAGGTGTACCTAATAAAGTGCCCAGCAAGTGTAGATATCAGTGACAGATACAAAATGTATCACTGCAATGATGTTAGAGAAAGTCATCCAAGCACTTCTTTGTACACTGAAACTTTGTACACCACTTGGAAAGTCTCCAACCTCTTCCCTGTCATGTACACACCATAGCACCATAGGCAATGTGTCATTAAACAATGCTGTGGTGAAGCCAATGCATGCTTTTTATTTGTCTCTGGTGCTAAACCCATTCATTTTAGATTTTCTCATACACTTTCTCGCTGAGTTGTAGAAACCAGAAAACCCTGAAATGGTACTGTTTACATGTAAGCCTTCAATATTGCAGACCTTGTGGCCATAAAGGATGACAAATGCCTACTGGCATTTGTGAGGTTGTCTCAGCTACTCACATGCATTTATTTTATTTTTTTCTTCTTAGAGAATGAATGGATTGTACAGCTGTTTTGTGGTGGCTTTTTGAGCCAGTGAAGTCACCTTTGTACCCAGTGGTTGATATCTCAATGAACTGGAAGGGGACCACAAACTCTCTCAGGTCTACAACTGTAATTCCTCCTCAGACAGACGAAGCCTGAAATGGATTTTGAATTTTTATGATCTTCCCTGCTTTAAGGGCCTAAAGAAGTCCCTCTTGTTTGTTAGCCATCTAACTGAACCTGTTTTGTGGCTTTTGGCCTTTTGACTCTTCATCTGGATGAAATGTTCAGGATGGGAATGTGGTTGTGGTTTCGCCTCAGGTTCACTTTAAGTACATCGAGGCCTAGCTGTTATCTGATGCTTTCCCCTCATTGATGATAGTGCTCTGCTTTTGATGGGAACCTTAGGGAGACACAGAATCATCAAGTTAGGATGTAGCAGAAGCTTCCAAGAGGTAGCATAAAAAGACTTTACTATCAAAATCCTCCATGCAGAATGTTATAGCCACCAAAGACTTTGGTTGTATTCAAGACTGAAGAAAGCAGAAGATCTAGCAAATGCTCAATGCACAAAATTCGGTATTGTTACAATGCCACTAAACATTACAGTAATTGTGATCACCTTTAATGCCTTGTTGCTACACCCTATGGCAAACAAATTCCACAATTTTAAGAACAAACAGCTTAAGTGTTTAAAAGTTTGAATTTTCCAACACAGGCTCAGTGGAAATCTGAAACAGGGTCATTATAACCAACTTTATGTTCATAAGAGAACATGAACACTAATTAGACCCCAAAACAAATTTACAAAAGACTAATGGGCCTCAGACATATTCCATATATTTCTGTGTTTAGAAGTCCTTACAAATGTTAGTGTGGAAATAATGTTTTCTTATGTGGTTAGATTGTTTAGGATGCTTTCATAGAGACAGTCGGCAGGAGTTTTGGAGGAAAAAATTTTTTGACCCTGGTTAAAAAGTGTTTGTCTTCATTAAACACCAGATTTACCCTCTGCATCCATTACACCTTTGAATTGATTTAAATTATGAATACTGAATAATTTGCTTTGGTCAACTCAGAGTTGAGTGAGATCTCAACTGGCTTCAGTCAGAAAACAATCTTCAGACTTTAAATTCTAAACGACAGTCATTTTTATAAAATTACAGCTAATGTTAACACAACAATGAGATCTTGTCAATAGTTTGGAAACAATGAAAGCTCAGGCACGTGCCTCTCTGTCAAATGTCACCATGCAATAGAGTTCCAAAACACCAAAACAAGGAGGTAATGCTGGTATAAGTGTGTGCCAGCTTTCATTTTTTCCTACCAAAATCTGCTAAATTTTCTTGTTTGCCCTTAGATCAAACTGAGAGAAGGATGAGAAAACAATAAAATGAAGGCGAGAGGGAAGAAAACAGTTAAATCTTTGCAAGTTTATCCTTCCTTTAGTTTAAGAAGGATTCCTGGAGGAATGCCTTCATGGCTGCATTGCGTGACTACGACTGCTCCTTTCCATCAAACACATGGGACTCATTTATCCTTGTAGGCCACATTGATGGTGCCACAAACACCAGGCCCCCGGAAGGGAAGAGAGGGAAGGGGGAAAAAAGCAGAATGAGAGGGTGGGGGATCCGCCGCTTTACAATCCCAGTGTCCCCAAGGCTAACGCATTATGGATCATCATTTCCCTTGTTGTGGATGACAACCAAATGTGTTTCGCTTCTAGTTGCGAAGTGCCACAGAAAGGAACCTCATTAATCTGATTATTTGAGGCAGTGATCTCTCATCATTTTTATTCAAGCTGACTTAAGCTATGGTATCATTCTTCTAATAATTTGAATGCTTTACTGACTAAATTCTGAACAATTAAAACCAAACTAAACTGGAAAAAGAAAGAGGGTGTTGTATGGTGTAATACAAGGACATATAAGTGGTTGTGTTGCCTGATTGAACTCTGGTGATAGCTGTTCAAACATACCAGAGCTGAAATGCCACCAACCATGTGCAGAGAAAGGTCTGCTGACAGCCTATATAAACACTGGTACCCCCACGTAATCGCACGTTCTCTTAAAAACAGCACCAAGTGAATTCCTAGGGAATTTCGTAATGCTCTGTAGCAGAATGTTTATTCTTACATCTATTTTACTTTGACTTTAATGTGTCTGATTTGTGAGGTTTTGTCATTAGTGGTTCTTAAAAATCATGAGGGACTGACTTTATTTCAATAAAACTAGCAGCTTATTCAACAGAATTGAAGTTGGTGTGATAAGTAAAGTTAAAAAATTGTCTGTTAAGCTCTTAGATGTTATTTGATCTAAGAGATCTTAGATCTTATTAATTAATTCGTTTTAGAGGGGTTTTGTTTAGAAGCATTTCTAAGGCCCCCTTGACACCGGATGAGGATCTAACCACGATACAGAAAAAATAAAAAATCAGCCAGAATTTGAATGGTCTCTGTGAGTTCCTAAAGGGATCCTCTATGGTGCATCAAGAACACAGTACACTTCCCTACATACCTCATTCAACCTAACCAGACCAACTAGTTGGTAGCACTCTTTCACCAGGCAACCAAAAACAAAAAATAATCCCCATGCCCTGGCTTCCTGCACATCTGTATGGGCTGGGCTCCCTGTTGGAATAGGGCTGAAGAGAAGTGCACATACCTCCAAATTGCACATTCAGGCTGGATGCTGGTAGATCGAAAATGTTTGTATGTTTTTATGCCATAGTTCAGATAGAAAAAGTATTTGTGATGCTGTCAAAGAGAAGTTCCGGCATCCTATTCAAGGTTTGCAATATAATATTATAGTAAACCTTGACCCATAAAAACAAAATTAATGTTCAGAACTTCTATGTAATCAGAGGTATAGTTTTGTATTTATAGGACATAAGTCTTTCTGATTCCATTCCATGAAATGTGCACACATTGAGAATGCATAAACACACTGCAGTTGCAATGCAATTGAGTGTTTTTAAGAAATTACAAAAACATTAGCTGGTTTCTGTATTTTGGTATTTTACTTTGGTTTTCTGTGCACAGAATTAACAGGCTTTATGTATTAATTTTATTTTGTGGGACAGTGTTATCAGTCAACCAGCTAAATTGGGTAGATTGGCTTGGCAGATGGTTCTAGCAACACAAAGGTTTTGCCGAGGTTCTGCAAGAAACATTTCTTAAGCTCTTGTTTTACCTTCCCTTATCACAATTTAATAAGAAACTAATAAATCTACTCATTTGCTTTTTTCCTCTCTCTTTTATACAAATTATTTGGTCCCATTCATGAGTCAAAGCATATGCGGTTTCACATTAGAACAAAAATGTAAGATTATAAATAAATTACCTGGTTGAAGTTCATGACATTAAAATAAAATAAAAATGCATGACTCTGTATTTAATACCTTCCTAGTCGCCAGGAAATAAGGCATGTCGGTATACGTTTAAAAAAATGGTGTAATGCTTACAAAAAGAACATATGTGCTGCACATATTTCTGGTTTTTAGAAATGCAAAATGGAGACCTGTTTCTCAGGAGACTGGTCTGAGTAACCCCCCTAGTTGACAGTGCTGACCTGGAACCAACCCTTCACACTTTTTGATGAAGGAACCAAAATTGTCAAAACCTTTTTATCTTAAGGCACTGGTCTGTGTTTAACATACAATATATGCTGGAAGAAAAACCACTTTATGCTTATTAAAACTGCAAACAACTCTACATTAGGGATTGCAGTTTGACATTTAATGTGTTAGTTTGCTGGTAAATACATCTTGCACTCATATAGTTCAATCTATAATAACACAGAAGAACCTCTTTGTATGCATTACAGGGATTACCAAGGGTAAAATACATTTAAGGCATATTCTTAATTGTTGGAGCAGTTGTGTTTTAGAATCTGAGCTTTGTGTTGTGTCTGACTGTCTGGTGGCACACACAAACTTTTTAGTGCACCATATGATTTTAAGTTCTATTAAATAAATAATCTTTTTCTCAAAATTTTACAAAAAGTAGCAAAATTTATGAACAGAGGCTAGAGTTAGATTGTTTTTATTTGACTGGATTAGCTACAAGGTGGCTTAAGGACATCACAAAGCCCTGATCTAAGTCCCAACAGAACATTCTGGTCAGAGCTGAAAAGGTGAGTGTGACCATAGGAGGCCATAATCCTGACTAATTCTGTCAAGAGTAGGCCACAATTCCAGCAAACTATTGGGAGAAGCTTGTTTAAATACAGTTTGAAAGGCAAATACTAGGAAAATGTATGTCAACTTCTAACTTTAAAGTCTAAAGCAAAAATCTCTCTCTCATTATTCTAAGATTTAGCAAACAGAAAAACTTTGGTAATCCTAACTGAACTGTGACAAGAAAAACTCAGTGTGATTTAGAGATACAAAATAAAGTGAACACCACAAAGTTGCACCAGGTCAGATGCTCAGTCAATTTGCCTGAGGTATAACAGATGAAGACTGCATGACTGTGTTATAAATAAGAAAAAAATACACTGTTAACAATATTATAATACATCTTTGTCTTCTTCTAGGTGTTGTTCGCCAAGTAAAGTCTTTGATTGGTCCAAGGGAAACAGTTCTGAAACTGTCCATGCGCAACCTGACAACCCAAGGTGAATCTGGCCAGAACATTATCAATGTTCACGTATTTGTGTCAGAGTTCTGGTTCTGAGAAGAAGATAGCAGATTTTACAACACATATTATAACATCCATTCCTAAGACTGTACATGTTGTTGTAAACTGAAGGCATATCTCAGTGTCAAGGGTTTAATTGTATGTTTTGACAATGTCAATACGTCTGACTGTTGTTGAGATTAAAAGGCCACTGCTTGCTTCTGATGAAAGCTCTGTATTTCGTTGATGACAAATTCAGATAAAAGTGCACAATTATAGAGAAATCTTATACTACGTTGTCAGTATAAACACATGCCAGAGATACAGATATACTGTTTGTTTGAAGTGCATGCATGTGAAGAATTAATCTAATAATAATACTTTTCTTACATTTAAACACTTTGTTTTATACATATATATTTTTTTCAGTCTTACTAAATGTGTTTTTGTATTTAAGCATTTTCTGCAGAATAAACACTATTTAATTTACGGTACTTTTTGGCATTTCATTGCATTGCCATTTAAGGAACATTTATTACATTTTTGTAGTCATATTTGGCAGTTTCAGTTTTTCTGGTTTCTAAAAAAACAATGAAACACTGTAAGCCTCAAGATCTCAACTGGCCTTTCTCCAAACAGAAAAGGAGACCAGCCTTACAAGAATAATCTTTGTAATCATAGTTTTCCACAGGTTTTTGTCCTATTTCAACTAAATTTCAGTTCTGCTTCATTATCTCATTTGATAATGTTTATAGATCTTAGGCAGCTGCTTTCTTTGAAATTTACACAAAGACTTTAAAACATCAATTTGAGCAGCAGACATATGCAAATAATTATTATAGAAAGGTACAAAATTATGTCTTTCAAGACAGCAGTCCATAACTCCCCTTAATGAAGGCTGTAATAGAAGGTATAAAGATGCCTGAACTGCAGTGCTATCATACTTTCTATTCAAAAGCCATCCCCTTACAAGCTACAGTGTTGTTATTACAATAAACTATCCCAGATGAAAGGGATACCAGATACTTTTAAAAATATTTCTATAACCAAATAAATAATAGGGTATTTATTATGTGTTTTGACCAAGCAAGAGGTTAGAATTCAAAGTAATGTTATGGCAGTTAATGGAAGAGAGAGTTCAGTTCACTAATAAATGTTAACTGCCAGCGGTTGTTGAATATTGCTGCCACCTTGTTTCTCAGCATTGTTAGTTTTCTGAACATAATTCAATAAGTTTGACCAGAGCACCTAGAAAGCTAACTACTAATAGGCTACTGTTAGCTGACCACTTAGCGCTTGTAGCTCAGGTTCATGTCTAACTCCAATTACATGCTGGTGACAGGACCCCCAAAAATATTCTTGCGATCTTCTAGCACTTTAGGTAAATTATATCATGTTGCCAATGTTATTTTATAGATTGCTGCAAACAGAAGCTAATTTAAAACTGCTTTTCTCAAAAGTTCATTTAATACACCTACAGAAAAGGTAATCTCAATTTACTTCTCTCTAAAGAGCAAAAATTAACTTTTATGCTTGGTGACTAAGTAATCTTATCTTTAAAAATGTGGAAAAATATAATGTTATTTTTTGTTAATCAACATTTTGTAGCATTTTTCAGTGCAGTGAACATTCAATAAATACATGCGTTGTCTTTTCCAGTGGCATCTAAACGTTTTGTCATGCAGGCCAAATCTGCAAGTTGAAAGTACTGACTAGTACTAGTTGTTTATTTTATTTAAAAATGCTCAGCAATAAACTAAACATGCAGTTTTTATTAAACCAAACAAAATAATTTGGCTTTTGAAGAAAATAACTGTAGATCTGTAGAAACTGTAGAAACATAATAAGGGGTTCAAACGTTTCTCTACTACACAAAAGAATTTGCTAAAGTTTTTGGGTTTAATGTTTTCCATTTTGTATATCTGGATTTTTTTTTTTTTATAGTAGAAAGAACAGGACATGGATCAATCTTTCTTCGAAATTACTTGCCATATTTAGCCACGTTTAATGAATACATGCACCCAAATCTGTTTTTGAGTAAAAGTTGCTCAATGCTCTATTGTCTAAAATGAATGGAAAAAGACTTGGGTAATGAAAGTACTTTGTTTTGTGCCTAGCAAGATTTGAATTTGTCAAAAAAAAATCTTGCCCTACAAAATTGCAAAGCTTCCATTTACATCAATATCCTGTGCCAAGCCAAATTTCTTTTATTTTTGAATCGCCGTTGGACACTAGACAAAATCATCCCAGGGGCTGCAAATAGCCCCTGGGGCACACTTTGAACACATCTGGTCCATAGCCTCTTCTTCCCTCCAGGGTGATGGTAGTACCGCTCTCCAATGGTCAGTGGATGACAAGTGGGGTACAACCTCGATAGGGTGCCAGTCCATCACAGGACCAACACACATGGCAAATGAGATCAGCAAGTGTTTACGCACACCCATATATAAGGGCATTTGTAGCGTCTTAGCCTAACAAGCACGTTTTTGGACTAACCTTACTTAACGCAGTATTGCTTCTGCCCTACCCACTGCTGGGGACTGCTTGCCAGCTGGTTGAATGGTTGATAAAACTCTTCATCCTCAACAACAGACAAATGTGGCTGTTTTGAAATAGTTTTTGTCTGAAGAAACCCGCATAGCCTTTGGGTATAGTTGCTGTCTGCAGAATAGGTACTGTACCTGAGGAGATAGTTTGACTCATTAACCAGCTAATATGAACTTCTTATTTGATAAAACATAATGTTCCACACAAGAAAAACTTGAAAAATACTAAATTACCACATATGTTAAGGAATGTGCAATGAAATATTTTTACAGGTAACACTATTATCATATGGATGGCGCAGTTGGTAGCACTGTTGCCTTGCAGCAAGCAGGTCCTGGGTTCAACTCCCAGCCGGGGGTCTTTCTGCATGGAGTTTCCATGTTCTCCCCATGCATGCGTGGGTTCCCACCGGGTACTCTAGCTTCCTCCCACAGTCCAATGACATGCCTGTTAGGTTAATTGGTCACTCTAAATTGCCCTTAGGTGTGTGAATGAGTGTGTGCATGGTTGTTTGTATGTTGCCCTGCGATGGACTGGCAACCTGTCCAGGGTGTACCCTGCCTCCTGCCCATAGACTGCTAGAGATAGGTACCCTGCGACCCACTATAGAAGATGACTGACTGACTGTTATTATATTATACAATTTTAGAGCAGCAGTGGGCATAACTGTTCTTTTTAATAGCAGCATTTTTCTTTAGATCCTATGTATTGTAAAACAATGGTATTTGTACTAAAGTTTATCGGGTCATCAGAATCTCATAGTTGGCCATGGCTGTTTAGAGCAGCAGGAGGAAGCTACAATACTAGGAGAAAAGAAATGCATGCACATGGAGAACATGCAGACGCCAGAATGGGTCTGGCCCTGTGTTTGAACTCAGGAGCTTTTTGCTGGAAGGCAACAGCCTTAACAAGTCCATATGGTGGACCACAGTCATGAAACCATAATTCCTTTTGCAATAGCCTGGCCACACTCATGACAGCAAACCTAATTTTGAAAGTTCAGACATGTCAATATTAGTGAGCAAACAGAGATATATGAATCAAACGATCTTGACCGGTTGGCTTTTGTTCGTGGTGTTCTGAGGAATTTTGGTTTCCATGGTGAGATCTAGAAATGTTGAGATTGTGTTTGCACCCAACGATATCTGTCAAGAGATGGATAAGATATGTTGGTCCTCTGAATGCCCTCAGACAAAGTGGGGATATTTCTGTTAGATTTTTAAGGAAAATCCAGGTAAGATAAGTATTTAAAGAAGTGGCAGTAAAAGACCTGGCTCCACCCTATGGCATGGCTGGTGAACCAGATCTTTTCTTTCCATAACTCATGTGGGAAATGAGAGAGTAAATTAGCTGTGAAGATGTTAGTAATAGCCTGAATACTGCAATCATCACTGTGGACGGGCATGGCCAAAGCTACAGATGCTTCAAAGACAAAAGAGGAGAGATCTCATACATCACCATCTCAATTCATGTGCTGTGATGGATTATGAAGCCCCAAAAAGGGGGAAACCCTCCTTAGAGAAAACATGGGCCAGCAAGTCAGACTAGTGGTCGACATGAAAAGAGGAAGGAAATGTGGTGTCTTTCAGTGTTTGTGTGTTTGTTTTAACTTCTGCACCCAGAACCATAATTTCACCAAATGCTGGACATTTGTTTGGTGATGCATTTCTTAAGAGATTAAAATAATCAATTTAGCTGTGCATCAATCATATTTAAGAGTAAGAAGAAGGAAATTGTGGTCAGTTTAATAAAACAAAGGAGTAAATTAAGTGCAGAGTTGTATAATCATGACATTTTCTGTACACAAATTGAAAGAAGAATAATTAGTGTTTTGCCTTTTCTAAGAAGCTCTTGTCCATTTTTAACCAGTACACCATTCACATGGTGTCACATAAAAGACATTCTCTTTAGCTTGAGGTTTAAAAGAAGAAAACAAAAACAAGGCTTACATTTGATCTTTTTGTTCGAATATACAGTAAAGGCAAATCCACAGAAACACAGAGGAGGAACATAAAGAGCTAAATATGAACAATAAAAAAGTCACACAGACAGACTTTGTGGGAGGACATTACCCAGAAAAGGTCTTTCTGGCTCCAGAGTCAGCAAGACTGGGGCACGGTCCTCGAGTAGTGTTAGCAAACCATATACATGTGTGGGGACAAATGAGCGAATATCTTCTGCCAGATTGTCCATCCTAAGCCAAGATGGAGACGCTCGAGCTGGAGGCCTCTGCTATGACTAAACAGAGTGAGCTTCCTGACTTGACGGAGAGGGAGCTAATCCGTGTGACTGAGCTGTTTGTTTGTTCTCTCAGCTGCTGCATGACAGTGGTCAGGCCTCTCAGTACAAGTGGTCATAGTGGTGTCTGGGTCAGAGCAGACGGGGTCTTGGGGCTCACAGGAGTGGGGCCCCCAGGCCTGGAGAGGCTGAGCCCAGACGAGGCCCGGAGGACCTTTGGGAGGCACGTGCTCGGCTGACTCCTGCACTCACCCACTCCTTTTTCCTGGCGTTCATCGCTGGCTCCCACCGCAACACATGTTATAGGATATAAGTGAGTTCTTATAATACATTTGGGAATATTTATTTTTTTTCCACTATTTCTCAAACCACTGCTCCTCATTGCCATATGCAATTACTGTCCAATGGGCACCAACAGCTTTCTCTGGTTTTGCTCTTCTCTCCTCATGATTAAGAACATTTCATGCACATTAAGACAAAAGAATAATTTTTACATTAAAATAAGCTATTAATTACAAACTGATTATGAAGTATGAATAAACCAAAAGGCATACACTTTCTCTAGTGATAAGCCATGACACATAAATATGACCAGTGATGTTTTCAAAAGTCCAATAGATGGCAGACACATACAGCACAAAATCACAGTGCTATGGAGCTTTAACAATGGTCCCTGAATAACTGTAACCAACCTGTATTACAGGGGAAGTCACAAGCAAAAAAATGCAGCAGTAATGCTTTTACAATAACATCAAATGTTTGGTTGATTTTACATAAATTCTCCATGGAGCTGATTCTGACTTCAGCCTAACAAAGTGTTTGATTGCACACAAAGTGGGATGCCAATGTGACCACTGCAGAAAAATCAGCTGGAACCTTCACCCAAAATAGCTTTATGAATTAGTGGCTCTACAACTGTATACTTCATTGTGCACCATGTAATACAAAACTTATATTATTGGCTCCTTAAATCAATTAGGTCTACTGAGGTTTAGTGAGATAGACAGCACACACTATAGGAAAGTGCCTCAACTATGACCCAATGAAAAACACAAAGCATACAAGTGTGCTCTTCCATAACTTACAGGTTTCGAATGCAAGGATTTAACAACCGCTACTGAACTTAAACAGCAGCCAAAGTATACAGAGGATCAATCACATCATTGGATAAAGACTAAGGCTGCTCTCATGAAAATTCATTGTGGAGTCTCTCTGTTGTTACAACCAGCTCTGAAACACTCTGTGACGTCTGTGCTGCTTACGTGGATGAATATCACAGCCATGGAAAGGAAAGAAGTCTGACCACATCTAACCACAGTGCGATGGCCGCCTAAAATTGTCTTAACCTCGTGGACATCTTTCGTCATAGAACTGATGACACTGATGAGACATTTTGTGATGTGGTTAATTTGTGAAACTCTATTTTTTCAGATGATCAAATCCAATCAAACACAAAGTCATTAAAAGGAGCTGCTCCTGCTTTAAAATAAGGCTGCACTCCTGGGACGTTGTCCCAAAAGATTAGACCCCAAATCAATTATGCCTTGACAAATAAATCACACCACATTTTCTATTAAAGAGTTCTAGGACTAAAAACCTTTTTCTGTAACTTTATTTCATTGAAGACTTTTGACTTTGGGAGCCAGGCTGAGTTGGATGAGAGAATGTGTAGACATACAGGGGTTGGACAATGAAACTGAAACACCTGGTTTTAGACCACAATAATTTATTAGTATGGTGTAGGGCCTCCTTTTGTGGCCAGTACAGCGTCAATTTGTCTTGGGAATGACATATACAAGTCCTGCACAGTGGTCAGAGGGATTTTAAGCCATTCTTCTTGCAGGATAGTGGCCAGGTCACTACGTGATACTGGTGGAGGAAAATGTTTCCTGACTCGCTCCTCCAAAACACCCCAAAGTGGCTCAATAATATTTAGATCTGGTGACTGTGCAGGCCATGGGAGATGTTCAACTTCACTTTCATGTTCATCAAACCAATCTTTCACCAGTCTTGCTGTGTGTATTGGTGTATTGTCATCGTGATACACGGCACCGCCTTCAGGATACAATGTTTGAACCATTGGATGCACATGGTCCTCAAGAATGGTTCGGTAGTCCTTGGCAGTGGTGCGCCCATCTAGCACAAGAATTGGGCCAAGGGAATGCCATGATATGGCAGCCCAAACCATCACTGATCCACCCCCATGCTTCACTCTGGGCATGCAACAGTCTGGGTGGTACACTTCTTTGGGTCTTCTCCACACCGTAACTCTCCCGGATGTGGGGAAAACAGTAAAGGTGGACTCATCAGAGAACAATACATGTTTCACATTGTCCACAGCCCAAGATTTGCGCTCCTTGCACCATTGAAACCGACGTTTGGCATTGGCATGAGTGACCAAAGGTTTGGCTATAGCAGCCCGGCCGTGTATATTGACCCTGTGGAGCTCCTGACAGACAGTTCTGGTAGAAACAGGAGAGTTGAGGTGCACATTTAATTCTGCCGTGATTTGGGCAGCCGTGGTTTTATGTTTTTTGGATACAATCCGGGTTTGCATCCAAACATCCCTTTCAGACAGCTTCCTCTTGCGTCCACAGTTAATCCTGTTGGATGTGGTTCGTCCTTCTTGGTGGTATGCTGACATTACCCTGGATACCGTGGCTCTTGATACATCACAAAGACTTGCTGTCTTGGTCACAGATGCGCCAGCAAGACGTGCACCAACAATTTGTCCTCTTTTGAACTCTGGTATGTCACCCATAATGTTGTGTGCATTTCAATATTTTGAGCAAAACTGTGCTCTTACCCTGCTAATTGAACCTTCACAATCTGCTCTTACTGGTGCAATGTGCAATCAATGAAGACTGGCTACCAGGCTGGTCCAATTTAGCCATGAAACCTCCCACACTAAAATGACAGGTGTTTCAGTTTCATTGTTTCATTATCCAACCCCTGTATATGCTAGTGGAAATTCACTCTCACATCAGAAAGTGAGCAGGGAAGGAGTGCGAGAACTTCAAGCAAAAACAAAACAATAAAACGTGGTGTTAACAACAACAACAACAACAAATATTGCTTGAGGGATGCTATGCATAGATCACCAGGAGTATCACAATGTATACAGAATGTGAACGAGTGGCTAAAAAACATCTTAGGGGGAGCTGTAGTGATCCACAGCTGAGATGGGATAATTGTTGACAGGACATTAGCCATGCTCTCCACAAATGCCTTTAAATTTTCCTCAAGCTGTGTATTGGGCACAACAAACGTGGAAGACGGTGCTTTATTCAGAAGCATTGCAAGTACCATGAACACACCATCCTCACAGTGAAACATGTGGAGCAGCATTGTGCTGTGGGGATGCTTTTCTTCAGCAGCTTCAGAGAGATGATGAAATTTGGAGGAGTTGATAGAGTGGAGCTAAACACAGTAATTTTGAGAAAACCTGTTAGAGCCCAAAAAAGATCAGAGGCTAAAGCAGAGGTTTGCCTTCCAGTAGGACAAAGACCCTAAACATGAAGTCAGACCTAGATTGAAATGGTTTGGTTAAAATATATTCATGTGTTTGAAGATACTAGTCAAGGTCCAGACCTAAGTCCAACAAAGAATCTGTTGGTTGAAAATTGATGTTCAGAGATGCTATACACCCTATCTAAATGAGCTTGAGTGATTTTGCAAAACAGAATGGGCAACAATATCCGTCTGTAAATATACAAAGCAGTTGAGACGGGTCCCAAAAGACCTGCAGCTAAAATTGCAGGGAGTGAAGTTCATTGAAATTTACAGTTGTAATGTGACAAAATGTACAAATAATTATTTAGCAAGGCACTCTGCTGATGTAAATGATCATTGTTTATTTCTTTACAAATGTATTCATATTTGCTCTTAGAATATAAATCTGGTCAATGGTCATGTGCCACACCATATAACCACTCCATCAAAAATATTAATCATCTGTATGTTACTTCTCTAGTCAGCTATGTCATGTGTGCTCATGTCTTTTCTTTTTACTCTTATGTTGAAAGAATTAAACAGATGAACTTGTCCCGACTCCAATATATTGGTGTAGCATTTAAAAAAGCCACATTGGTTTTTAGACAGCATATCCTATTAGTATGATACATCGAACACCGAGCCATGACTTGTGCAGTGATGATAAGGCAGATGTTTCAGGGTACAGATGAGTTTAGAGCAAAAACTGCAGTTAAGCTAGCAGAACATTCTGGAAGCCACTGAGTCACTGATCTCAAGACCCTCTGGTTCGCTTTTGAGCCTGTGTTTGTTCTCTCTCCCCTCACCCTCCTTCCTCTTTTTGTCCTTTGTTGTGGTCACTGGGACAATCGGTTACAGGCCGACGGAATGGAAACCACTCATTCAGAGCCATGCAACAGCAAACTATTAAACAGTGGATCCAGTTACTTTGGGAGGGAAGTCATCTTTAAAGCAAATGTTTGCCCCCAAAATTCTTCTGTGTAACCCAAGCTAATAAAAAACATTATCGGGCTTGTTATTCACCAGGTGGACTCAGTCAATCTGCATTCAAGCAAAAGATTTGCCTTATTATGTGATGCGGGATGTGTATAGGTTCAATATATTTTTGCATTGGAGATTTTAGGTCAGGGTGGATGTGGTTTTATTTCCACATCTATCAAAGACAAATACAACATTGTTGGTGACGTGGATAAACAACATTCCCCTGCAGAAACCTAATACGACTCATTCCTGTGAATTAGCCGGTCTGTGTGTCCCGCTGAGGCAACAATGATGATTTCTGTTTGAGTTTTGTGGGTTCCAAGCCCAGACCCAGTCTCCCAGTTGGAGCGACAGAAATGGAGGGTCGTGGTCACCGCGAATGCTTAGTTTTCCACAGCATTGGCTCATTGCAGTCCGGCCCGCAAGGGACCAGCTGCCTTCTCAATTAATGGCCATGTTTGTGCTCCACATTTGTTTGTGCTCTTAGATGATTTTTATAATAAAACTCAGACTTTCTGGTATTCGAGAAATCCAGGGTAATGACATTGTCTCTTGTTTTTTTTTTTTTTTTTTTACTGCAGCTTGTGGCTGTTTCCCGGAGAGAAGGCAGCTTGCAGAAACTACTGCAGCTGTTTTTTGGTGTGGCTGTGTGATGAAATGACTCTTGCCGATGTTCGGCCTATACCACAATTAAGAGCAGACCTGCTCAGTGCTGGGGTAATACACAAGATGAGGGAGCAATTTTTACCATCTCCTTTGAGACATGACAATGGGAACAAAGTATTTGAGCCCAGAAAATGTCTTGATGATACCAGGCTGTATTGTTCTATCATGAAAGTAACTTATTCAATAATGGAAAAAAATGCAAAAGTGATTTTTCTGTCTGTTTATTTGAATATGGCTCTTTGGTCCAAACCCTCAAATATTATCCAAAATATTGACTGCTTATTGCAGATAAGTTGGAGAAATAGAGCAAAGGATTTTCCAAGATGCATGCAGCAGGCTAATAATTTTCAATTTACAGACGGTTTTCTTTTATTTATTAATTTTAAAAAAAGAATATTTTAAAAGGTTATCAAAAAGGCATTGGCTTTTAAACAACATTCACAGACCACATGTTCCTTAACTATTATCTGCTTGGTGTTCATGTTAAAAGATGTCAGAATAGATGGTGACCATCACTCGCGCTGTGATAAAAGTAAGAAAGCCATTCAGCCACTTTACTAATACATTTTAGAGGACTTCAAAATGTGTTAAATTAATAAATTAAAAAAATTACGTTAATATTGCAAAGGAAAAATCAAGAGCATGTAAAACTAGATTAATACTTCCAAATAACTGTCAGTCAGTCATTTTCTACCGCTTATTCCATAGTGGGTCGCGGGGAAGCTGGTGCCTATCTCCAGCAGTCTATGGGCGAGAGGCGGGGTACACCCTGGACAGGTCGCCAATCCATCGCAGGGCAACACACAAACAACCAAGCACACACTCATTCATACACCTAAAGGCAATTTAGAGTTACCAATTAACCTAACAGACATGTCTTTGGACTGTGGGAGGAAGTTGGAGTACCCGGTGAGAATCTGGCTGTGGGCCGGAAGGATCTCCTGTAGCGGTCTGTCTCACAGCAGATCTGAAGAAGCCTCTGACAGAAGACCTTCTGTAGTTGTAGGACAGTCTCATGAAGAGGATGTTCAGGGTTCTCCATAATGTTCTTCATTTTATGAAGAATCCTTCTTTGCACAATGATGTCCAGAGGTTCCAGAGGAGTCCCCAGAACAGAGTCAGTTGTCTTTATCAGCTTGTTGAGCTTTTTAAAGTCCCTGACTCTGATGCTGCTTCCCCAGCAGATGATGGCAGATGAGATCACACTCTCCACAACAGACTTATAGAAGATCTGCAGCATCTTGCTGCAAACACCAAAGGACCTAAGCTTCCTCAAGAAGTACAGTCTGCTCTGTCCCTTCTTGTAGATGGCTTCACTGTTGCATCTCCTCTCCAGTCTATTGACCAGGTGAACACCGATATATTTATACTCCTCCACCACCTCCACCTCTTCTCCCATGATGGAAATAGTGTTTGATCTATTTCTGTTTCTCCTAAAATCTACAATCATCTCCTTGTTTTATTCATGTTTGAGATGAGATGATTGTTTCCACACCGAGGTATTTAACAATTATTAACTGTTTTTTAATAACAGCGTGGTACCACCCTGGAATTAACTGGGTTCCTGACAGTTCCTGACTACACATGTAAGTGCTGGATTTTATACACCTGTGGCCATGGGTGTGCTTAGAATACCAGAATTTAGCAGTTGAGATGGGTAACCCATTACCCCTGGCAATATAGTGTATTTTGAAAGAACTGAAGCTTGAGAACTAGGAGAATATCTTTACTGAGTAGGAATGGCCTCGCTACTCTTATCAAAAGATATCAAGATTTTGAAAGTAGCGGTTCCAAAACTGCAGAAATTTTAAACATATCGCTCCTACAGTTTTGGTTAGATCGTTGTATCTAAAATAAGGTTTAAAAATCATTGTAAATGACCTTATTGTAGCTGGAAGATACATTAGTTATTATCTGAAAACCATTATGAATAATTATTGCATTGCAATAAAAAAAATAAAAGCTATTTGATTATATTATACAGTTTTATTTTCCAATCTGGAGACCTAGGTCAGAGAAGTTTTTGTGTTTGTTTTGGAGCCCCTGAGTCCCATGCAGCACCTCTCTCATTCGGAGTAACTTATGGCTCCATTCTTGGCCCCCTTTTTTTCTCCCTTTACCTGCTCCCATTGAGGTCAATTCTCCAAAAACACTGAAGAGCCCTATTTTATGCACATGACCCTGCGAACAAACTACTTGAATGCATGCAGAAATCAGGTTATGTTGTTTGGGCCTAGAGATGTCTTCAACAGCAGTGTTGACCTGGGTCAGTATCTGACCCAGATTGTTACAGACCTGGGTATAAGACTGGACACCTATCTTAACCTTGATGCGCAGATTAAATCATTGGCTTGACTAAAGCTGGTCCCGAATGCTGCTGCTCATCTTTCCTTGGCCAAAAAACAAAAGCAGATTTGTCCTTTTTAAGCAGCGAATCATTGGCCCCCTTTTCGTTTCCAGATTGATTTAAAAATGATTTTATTTGCTTTTAAATATCTTCAGTATCTTAAATATCTGTCAGACCCCCTTCATCTGCACGCTCCCTCTCGCTTGCTCTGGCCGGCAGATCAGTTTTTATTAGTCGTTCCAAAGAAAGTGCAGAGAGGTGACCGCACTTTCTCTGTCATCGCACCAAACTATGGAATGAATTATCTTTAGGCCGACTCACTTTCTGTTTTAAAATCTCTTTGTAATATTTAAAATCTCTTGCTGTTTATTAGCTTTATAGGCCACATAAAGCACTCTGGCCGACAGAGGTGCATTTTAAAGTGGTGTAGAAATAAAGTTGAGTTGAGCTGAGTAAAAAACACCTCCGTAAAACCATTCTGTGCCCATCTCAATTTACAGTGCCTTGTGAAAGTATTCACCCCCCTTTGACATTTTTCATGGTATGTTGCCTTACAGCCTGGAAATAAAATAGATTTTGAGTTTTCAGCATTTAATTTACAGAACAGGCCGACAACTTTGAAGATGTACCGTATTTTCCGCACTATAAGGCGCACTTAAAAACCATTAATTTTCTCAAAAAATGACAGTGCGCCTTGTAATCCGGAGCGCCTTATATATGGATCAATTGGTTAATTGGTTGATCCATGGTTGTACACGGCGCTCTGTCAAAATGTTTCAGTACAACTGGTAAACTACAAAGCCGCACCGCTTGCAGCATTACGGCTACCGTAGTCAGGGGTGTCGCCGAAGTAATAGCGGTAAACACCTGTACTGTGCTTACTCCTAGTCCAACACCACTTGTGTGTGTATAACGACCCCAAAATTGCACCTTTCAAGAGACACGCTTACGATGCTGAGTTCAAACTCAAGGCTGTCAGCTACGCAGTCGAACATGGGAATAGAGCAGCAGCGAGAGAATTCAACAGTTAACGCTACTATATTGTGAATGTACTAACGTTTGATTTAGTGCATCAAACTGTTTCTTTTACATGTTTACTGAATCAGGGAAAAGTTCCCTTTCACGTTTTAACTAACGTTTGATTTCAACTTCAACTTCATAGACTCCAATGCATTCCTAACGTGCGGTTGGCTCTATTCAATAGAATTCTATGTAGAGGAGACCTTACCATGAGAGTGAATGGAGTTATCAGAACGCTGGTTTGTAGTGTATTAATAAAGTTTGACTGACTGACTTATCTGACTGTTTTGTTGACATTCTCTTTAGCACAGCTCCATCTAGTGGATGCATAACGCAACTCCAGTCAAACGTTTGACTGCAGTAGCTTCTATTAATCCGGTGCGCCCTATATATGAAAAACGTTCTAAAATAGGCCATTCATTGAAGGTGCGCCTTATAATCCGGTGCGCCTTATAGTGCGGAAAATACGGTACTACTTTTTTTTTATTGTGAAGCAAACAACAAATAGGACAAAAGAACAGAAAACTTCACCACGCATAACAAAATGTCAGTACTTTGTAGAATGACCTTTTATTTTGAATTTATTTTTGGTTAAGTGTCTATGAGCTTGCTACATCTTGCCACTAGGAGTTTTGCCCATTCCTCAAGGCAAAACTGCTATAGCTCCTTCATGTTGGATGGCATCACCGTTGAACAGCAACCTTCGGGTCTAACCATAGATTCTCAACTGAGAAGAGGTCTGTACTTTTACTAGGCCATTCCAACACATTTAAATATTTCTCCCTCAAACCACTTGAGCGTTGCTTTAGCAGCATGCTTCAGGTCTCTGCTTCAGTTCACTGTCCTCATCTAATCTGCCTGCTTGGTCCACAAAATCACTGGTTTCTTTTGTCATGTTTTGCATGTTGAGAGTAGAACTAACATGCAGACAGGAACTTTTGATGAGCATGGTGGAGGTTTAATAAAACAAAAAACGTACTGATCTTGAACCAGGAGAACAGAACATGGAGCATGGGCAGAGTAACGGGAAAATCCAGCAAGGAACAATGAGAAGCCAAGACTTAAATTCTGGGAAAGGGGTGGAAAATGGTGAGGGAACCATATTGTCATGATGTAGGGTTGTTTGGTTTTTGGTTTCGAGGTTTTTCCTTATGTTTTTCACTGTTCAAGTTTTGAATCATGTTTCTGTTTATTTTCCTGGTTATGCTTTTGTTTTGTCGTCTTGTTCATGTTTTGTCAAGTTTGGTTTTCGGATCTGGTTATGCTTTTGCTTCATGTTTTTCTAGTTTGTGTTCAAGAGTCTCTGTTTTGCTCCAGTCACGTTTTGTTTTGTTAATTAAGTTTATTCAATTCACCTGCTTCAAGTTAATCTGTCTCCTTACTCCACCCGGTTTTCACGCCATATATTTACACCTGTACTGTTAGTCTTTGCGGAAACATCTTTCACTCTCATGCTCAGCTCATGTCTTGTTTTCAAACCAAGTTTTGTTTTTTTGATCACGCCATGCCTGTCTTGCCTGCCCGTTTGTTTTGTTTCTGCCTCCTGCTGAGTGTGAGTTTTTGTTATTAAAACCTTTTTTCACTTACCATCACGCTGCCTGCTCGTCTGCATTCTGAGGTCCAATTCCAAGTAAACCGTGACAGAACCGTGACACATATGAGCTAATCATTGGAACTGTTCAACAACTGTGGCAGAAGGAAGGCAGGGTAGCTGAGGGAGGGAAACTAATTAATACAGAGGGAACTGAACTCAGACACAAAGCATCTACTAACCAAGTTTAGGCAGGTGACCAGGAGGTTATCCAGAGGAAGCACAGAGTTTAGCTGGGTGACCCAGAGGTCTGGAGGCCAGCGGTGGGGATGGACGAGCCATATGGCCGGCGGAGGTGGAGGTCTGGAGGCTGGGAGAACCCATGGACAGCCTTGTAAGGAAACCAGTCATGACGCATGGAGAACCCATGGTGGAGTTCTGGAAACGGGTCCACTGGAGCTCTGGGGCCGCTGGAAACCACGTAGGAGCATAAAGAGCATGGATGCAGGAAGGACTCTCGATCTCGACGGAGTTTGTGTGAATGTAAGATGGAGGAATGTGTGAATGTGAAATGAAGGAATGTCAGATGGAGACGAAACCACCTGAACCTCTTTGAGAGAATCAGGAGACAGGGGAAAGCCCACCAGGAATGCCTTTTAGGGACATAGGATCAGGAATGTGAGGCTGAAGTTGGTCTGTAGAAGGCTGTGGAGTAGTTCCTGGTGGCAGTTCAGGAGAGATCGATAATGTAGACTGCACAGACAAGGAAGGTGACAATGTAGAGAATTGGGATGATGCAGATCACGATGACACAGAAGGTGCAGATGGTGGTGATGATGATGCGCTGGTGTAAGTGGTGCAGAAGAAATTCAGCCCTGACATCAGACCCTGCAGGACCGTTGTATTGGATTGGGTTGTTGACTGCAGCAAATGAGGAAAGTGCTGCGGCAAGGACATGCAAGCTGCTGTTGCTGCTGAGGACAAGGGAGTTGCTGTATGCTATAGGACACATCTTTTTGTGCGTCCTCCAGCTGCTGCTGGATCCACCAGTGTCTCTACAGAGTTTTTGGGGGAGCAGAAATGTTTTCATGACCGCCCCCCCTAAATTGAGAACCTGATAATACATATTTTGTTTATCTGTAAACCACCGTATGAGTAGCCGGTACCAGTGTTCTGCATGAATTCACTTGATCGTTAAAACAGATTAATAAAATAAGCCAATATAACATCTGCAACAGCTTTAAACCAGAGTTTTTAGACACAAAACACAAACAGGTCTTTCCTCATTGCCGACCGTATTAATGGTGAATCCAAGGCCAAGGTAGGCTATGTCATATTTTCTGATTTTATCTTCACCCCCATTTCTTGCCACTGACAAATCATCAGGTTTTCTTTTTACTCCAACCTTCAAACGTCTCCATCTCTCCTCCATCAGCTCTGTTTACTCCGGTACTGTGCACTTCTTCCACTGGTACAGGCAGCCTGTTAATTTGTTTGAACACTGCTGCCGCTTAGTGACTTGAGGCTTGTTTATCTGTCAAGTATGAATAAAAACAGTTGAATCCATCTTGCCTCTCACGCCTCCCCTGACTCCTGAACACGCCCCTCTGCGGGGTCGGCCTGAGAAATACTGCCTTATCTAATCTGCCTGCTTGGCCACAAATGGCTGGTTTCCTCTGTCATGTTTTGTATGTTAAGAGTGGGACTGAAATGCAGACAGGAACTTGAGATGGGGATGGTAAAGGTTTAATAATAAAAACAGAAACCTTACTCATCTTTTACAAGAAGAAGAGAACATCGAGCAAGGGCAGAGTAACAGGCAGTGTAACGCACAGAGTAATGGGTGAATCCAGCAAGGAACAATGAAAAACCAAGAGTTCAGATACTGAGACAGGGGTAGAAAATGATCAAGGAATCAGATGAGCTAATCAGTGGAGATGTGGATCAGCTGTGGCAAAAGAAAAGCAGAGATGCTGAGGGGGGAGACTAATAACACAGAGGGAGCTGAACTAAGACTCAAAGAAGTTACTAACCAAGGGGAAAAAACAAATACTGATCCAAGAGAAATAAATTCAAATGCACAAAGAATAAAACACAAGAATAAACAAAGAAATTGAACACAAAGCAATGAACCAATGTGGAAGCACTTTACTAACAACAATGAACAGAGAAGTGAACTGATGTGGCAAGACCTGTAAAACATAAATAAAAATGGAAATAGTCAAAACACAAACACCTGTGGATGGTAACACTCGTGGAGTTTATACAGGGGTTCCCTTCTCAAGACCAGATGATCAAAGTCAGAAAAAACTGACAAAGATTAACAAACTACTCCTCTTAGATAGGAACGATTTTCTGTACAACTGGATTCTTAAAAAAACTCTTGACTCAGTGGCACAGGTAAATCTTCATGGTTCACCCAAAGAAGAATCTTCGTACAATGTAAATAGTCATGAAAATAAAGAACACTGATAAATGAGAAAGTGTGTCTAAAACTTTTGACCAGTAGTGTACTATATGTTAACATCTAACCACTGAGTTGAGTTGGACTGATTATATATTTTCAACCATACGGAAATTAGAGAAATTGAGAAGGATTTATTTATGCATTCTTGAATTTGTGTTAGTATTAGTACTGTTTTTTTTTTTTTTTTTTGCTGTGCCTGTTTCTTTTCTAAGCCAGCATTATGTGTTATGATGTGCTTTGGGGAAAATAACTTGTGTTCAGAAATTTTTTTTTTTCCAAATGCCTAGTTTAATTTTCAAAAGGCATTGTTTTGAAAAGAAAAGAGACTTTAGTTTTTGAACGCTTTTTGCACTTTCAAAAGTTGTTGTGTTTCGGCTAAGCGGCAATGGCAGTCATTATTGCTAAATCTCATGTGGACAATTGGGCTACAAGGTGATGAAGCAACAACATTTCACACAAGGATTTGTCACTAAACCTTTCACCAACACCAGTCATCAAGTAGTAGCATGGTTGGACAGATTGCTCTTTAGGGAATCACTCCATCTTTAGCATTACATTAAAAGCTGTGGCTTTTCGCTAGGATTCTCTCAAGAGCGTCATGGTTGTAAGGCCTTCCTTTATACATGGATGGTTTAGGTCTCCTTTCCACCATTTGAATGAAGCATGGCACCATTTGGAATAAGGAAATAAAACCATATTGTGATTTTTCTCCATTCTTGCTGGTTCGTCCGACCTCATCTTGCATGTACCCCTAAAATTTAAAACAGTCTGGTCTGTCTTTAGGAATATCCAAAGCTGTCGTCTATCAGCAGTCACTGAATGACTGAAGCGTTCAGAATAGTTGGCAGGTCTGTTCTCCCCAACTGGAATATTTAGAGATTGTTATATTGTGCAGACACTGACTCTGAGGTTTGATGAAATCCTCCCTGGACAGTCCAATTTTGTTTTCCTTCTGGTGAAACTTAAATAGACATTTCAGCAAGAGGTCAGGCCTTAAACTAGTTATTTATCTTAAAAAAAAAAACGTTTCATGTCTTTTCCCTACATTATGTATTAATATTTAATGGAGAACAATGCACAATTTTAATATTGTTTTTTTTACACAGACAATGATTATAACATCTTCTGAAATCACCTATTGCCTGTGTGCTTTTAATTTTTCTAATACAACAAATCATATTTCTGCTTGACTACAGTGACATGGATGGTACAATGAGCATGTGAGCTGTCAACACGAGAATGTCTGCTGCACCACTGACAGAAATTCCACTTTCTGCTGCTACTATGAAACATGGTGCACCTAATTGTACAGTGGTCACCCACTAGGTCTAAATAGGGTTTAAGACCACACAGTATGAAGAAGGCCCACACTAGGAAACTCTCACACAGGCTGAAACTGTGAGCTACAGTCACTGACTGTTTTACTGTAGGTGAATCCATTTCATTAACATTTCAAAATACATCATTCTGCTTCATCTTTTAATCCTGTCCTTAGTGACCAGGCTTACAACTGGATGACAGATATTAAAATGTGATTTTATTTTTCAATTTAATCACTATGTTATTTAAAGTGTAAAAGTTGCATTTCCACGTTTTTATCCGTACGAATGCTGGTCTAAAGGTCAGGCAGATAAGTCACACAAAACATCACAGGTTATAGGAATAAGGTGGATATATGAATAAATCGCACCTTTACTTTTCGTCCTGTGTCGACGACAGCCCCCCCCCACCCGTTCAATAAAACAAAGAAGAAGATGTGGTGTGTCATGCAGACTCTGGACTTCTGTCCTTAACAGAAAGTTTAGATCAACCCCTCCTCCAAGTGACAAATTCAAATTAGCAGTGGTTAGGTTTTTCCTCCAAACACACAGCAAAATTCAAACAAATTCTTCTCCCCACCTCACCTCTCTCTGGTCTGGCCTAAGAAAACCACATGCCGGGGTCACTGCGCGCTCCTCAAGCCAAACCAGACCCATAATTTTGCTTTTGTTTCTGTTGTAGCCTCAAACCTTGAAATATAAAGACCAGGGAAGGTCAGCATGCAGGGGGAAAGAGCAAGACAGAGGATAAGGGAGGCTTAAAGAAAAGTAAGAATGAAAGAAAGAATTAGATGAAAGACGAGATAAAGAGCAACCCAAGGTTGTTGTTGAGAATGGAGTGGTTTTCCAATCTGTTGAGGAAGTTTGTATTATACGCCATATGTGTGGACAGGAAAAGCTGCGTAACAAGACACAGATCTTGCCAAACCACTGGCCATTACTGACCACTGCTGACCATTACACCCAGAGCTTTCACTATTTTTGAATTCAGGCTTTCCCCAGGTTAACAGAACACAATTACACCTAAGTATTTTGTCTACATATAACATACAGCATATTTTATTTTCTGACCATTGCTGCCTTAATGAACAAAACAACATTTTTCCTGGGACATATTTCCAGAAAGGCTCAGATGAGAATTTTGCAATCTCGGGTTTTTGTAAAACTTTGATCTGCCGATACTGATATCAGCTGATTCCAATTTTTCTTTAAGAACTTGTAGTAAGATTTAGGAACAGTGTAAAAAATACTTTTTCTTGCCTTCCTTCCTTGGTCAGTCAATGATTATTTATATATGGAGCAGAGGCAACATTACATGTGAGAGAGCTGTTAATGTAAAACAGTTTTACCTATTTTTAAAAGAGTTTGTGTTTCTGGTGGCTTTTATTGATTCGTATCTTGACAGGAAGCATTGCAGAGAGAGAGGACGAAAACATGCAGTGAAAGGTATCGAACTGAGATCAGCTGCATCGGGGACTAGAGCCTGTGTGTATGGTACACCTACTCTACCACTTAGCAACGCAACACCCCAGACTATATAATCTTAAAACAAATATTAAAAAAAGGAATTGAAATTGTAATTGCCGAGAGAAAACAGAAACTTTGGATATAGGATAAAACAGAGCAACTTTGTTCAAAAACACATCTGTTTTTGAACACAACCTACCTTCCTTCACTCTTAACCTAGTTAAAAGTGAGGGAAGGTAGGTTGTTTTATTTTTTGTAGTTGTTTTTATATTGAGGCACTTTGAGATTGAAAAATGGAAAGTCCAGTACAAAGCTTATAAATTATTATTAGTATTATTAATGTGTTCGAGAAAGACAATATGTCACACTGTGTACGTTGCACTTTGTCCAAAAAAGATCATAGTTTTATTGGGAAACGTTTTAATAAAAAGACATATAAACGTGATTTTAATTAAAGGAGTCTCTTATCAGAATATGATTTTACTATTATTACTGGGTATTTGGATTTTTCTTGCTTAGACTTTCTTGAAAGTCACCTCACCTGGAACAGTGGCATATGGCATACTGTTTATATGACATGCAAACTGATTGTCTTTTTACTTTTGGTCTGACATTGTTAATCCTCCAAATCTTCTCAACCTTAAAACTCCGCTTTCCTTTTCCTATTCCCCAGCTGTCTTGTAAAAACCCCAATTCCATATAGCTCACTCTGGTTGTTAAGAAAGGTATTGTGAACAGAAACTTGAAGTTCTTGCAAAGTTTTGTCACAAAGTTGTTTATAGTGCATAAAATAGGGTTTTAAAAATGTATTTTAAGTATGCAAATATATATCTAAAATTAGAAAACTTTATGCTCACATTTTATAAACAGCTGACATTTAGCTAAGCCAAACCAGATCTCCACTCTCAGTACAACAGGTTGTGCAAAAATATCAAAAAGTCAAAACCTACGAGCCATAAAGCTTCCATTGTGCAAACAGAGAGTGGTGGAGGTGGTGTGGAACGGGGGTGTTGGACTGAAACCCAAAAACCTCAACCTTTTTTAAAGAAAAACAAACTAGTTTTATTTGAGAGCCGGTCCAGTGCACTCTGACTTCAGGAAGCTTTGTGTTTTGGTCCAGTTCTTGGCCCACTGCTCAGTCATCAGGACACTAGGCAGATCTATGACACATGTGACGGCCAAAATGAGCCTGGCTACAAATGCAGTAAAATTTTGCCCCTCAATCCTCATTTCATGGGAAGCTGACGGCCTGACAGCAGATGGACAACAGCATTGGTTTACCTTGGCATTTGGCAAGGACTGGTGTTTTGTAGATAATATGATATATTATTTGGCTTACCATCATCTATTGTAAAAATATCCTGTCACCTTGTGATGAGATCTTAAATAATGGCAGAAAGGGAACAACACAAAAAAGGAAAGTCATATTTACACAAGCATTTCACAGCCATATAAACATTACAACCAAGCATCCCTGCTGTAATTATACTCCATTGCTGATTCTGACACTCCACTGTACTCCATATACCAGACTAGCAGGAATATATAATACTTGCCATAACCTTCTAGTGACAGATGTTTTTATTTTTATTTTTATAAGAGGAAAATATTTATTATTTAATCCCTGATGATTTTATTTATTGTGGAAAACAGAGTATTCACAAAAAATGCTAAATAAAATATTTTGCACTGTATGAGTGAAACAACTATTAGATCTCCGGCAATTAAGTAAAAATGTTTTCTGCATCAATCAATACACCTCAATTTGCTATGTGTACAAAGCACACCTGTCTGCAGAATCAACCTCTTCTATTTCAACCTCTCTGCATCTATGGGCAATACTTAAGAGATGTCAAAAGACGTCAGGGACCAAATCACAGATCTGCACAAAGCTCCCTTTTCCGTGCTGT
The DNA here is from genome assembly GCF_021462225.1 of Girardinichthys multiradiatus. Lineage (NCBI taxonomy): Eukaryota > Metazoa > Chordata > Actinopteri > Cyprinodontiformes > Goodeidae > Girardinichthys > Girardinichthys multiradiatus. Next base: position 16,934,252 of record NC_061795.1, read on the forward strand.
GGAAGGTACATGTACAACCTGTCCTAGATCTGCCAGCCAGTGAAGATCTGAATGATTCAGCAAAGAAACTCTGATATCAACTCAACCAGCCATGTTTGGAGGAAGAGAAATGTTTAAGTGGTATAACTCCAAGGACAGCATGTCCACAGTCAAGCATGGAAGTGGAAACATTATGATCATTGCATTGAGGAGCCAATAGATGGAACAATAAAACAGCAACTGAGGGGGTTATCAGATGTTTGAGTGAGTCTGATCTTTAATATATTCCTGTCAAAGAGCCATTCAAAAGACTGGCTTATTTTTATATTATTTTTAGGAAGTCAGAATGGGGAAATGTGTTTCATACAGGAAATAACCACTGGAAGTATTAGGAAGGCTAAGATTTGGATGAGAATCTGCGTTTCTATGTGGTGACGCAAATTATTTGTTGATCAAGATTTGACAAAGACATTTTTTTGGACAAAAATTACTCGTTTTACCAGTTTTGTCATGAGAAAAGTATTGCGTTTTCATTCACCCAGTCATTCTGCCTGTTTTAGTCATCAGGCACTCACCTTAAATAAAGCATGTCGCACTGTTGACCCGCTGCACTTTTGGCACTTAGTGTAGGTAGTGTGGACAACTCAGATGACATGTGATATTTGCATTTCAGAAAAGCACCACACTCTTCCTCTACCAAATGTAGAGACATGAGCATCAGCACTGAAGGAGCATTGGGAAGGTGACACATGTTAGAAACACATGGCACCAGGATGCACTATGGGAAGAAGGCAAGCTGATAGAAGTAGAGTGATGCTTTGGGCAACGCTTTGCTTGGAAACTTTGGGTCCTACAGTTCATGTGGATGTTAGTTTGATTCATATCACCTACCTTAGGATTGTTCAGGACCACCCTTTCATGCAAATAGTCTGACAGCTGTGTTTTCAGCAGGTGTGATGCACCCTGCCACAAAGCAAAAGTGGTTCAGAGACGATTTGATGAGGTATTGACTTAACCTCAAGATGTCATAACGTTATTTAAATGACTCCAAGTATGGGCAACAATGACGGGGGCAGAACAGCTGTTTAACAGGTTTATTGAAACACAACAGGGTTAAAGGAGAACACTGTCTGCCGGAAGAGTCTGGGTAGGCACTGAGGAAGAGAGGTGAGATGTAAGTGTTCAGATGACGATCATGTAGGTTATGCAGGACAGGAGTGAAGTTAGCTTGTTGTAGGCAGTGGACGAAGACTTGTTGGGGTAGGCAAGTCTTCCTACAGAGGCTGAGTCTGGCAGGAGGAGTGGCATGGAGGTCCTCAGTACTGAATCTCTTTTATGTGATCCTCTGAGTGTCAGCGCTTCAGCAGAGCCAATGGTGTTGGAGACAGGAAGTGATCTCTGAGTAGTGGGGCTGGAGACAGGAGAGGAAGGGAGACTCATGGCCGGATCAGCAGGAAGGAGTTCCAAGGAGCTCGTCTGAGCAAAACACAAAGAACAGGAGCATGGAATCTAGGACACAGTCACCAGAGGAATCCCATCTGTAGAAGGCAGGAACAGAGACTGGGGTAAGAGCTGGCTCCTGAAACACAGGGGAGCTGCAGACAGCGGTCAGGTTACCACGCTGGCAGAGATAGCAATCTGACACCTCCCTCCTGGTTCCTAGTCCTTAAGAACCCTTCTTGATTGGACTCCAATAGTAACACCTGCGAAGCTGCACCTGCCAATCACACCCTGTAGGGAGAGAGAAAAACAGCACAAACACAACCACCTGCACACAACCTCTGTGGGTATGACAATATTCTCCAAATCTCACTTCAGTCGAGTATCTGAAGGATGAGTTAGACAAACAAGTCTGATCCATGATGGCCCCAACTTTAAATGACCTGCTGCAAATGTTTTGGTGCCTGATACACCAGCAGACTTTTAGGGATTTAGTAGAGTGGCTGCAAATCTCTTTAAAGAAGATTATTTATTTGTTAGCGTTTTTTAATGTCTTCTTTTCAGTGGGAATTTTATCATGGCTGATTTGTTGCCAGTCATGGATGACTGCTATAGAACCTGGTGAAACTCTCTATGATTGGAACGGTGGAGCAAATTCCTATTACTCGGGCCCCATTGGCAAGCAGACAGTCAAGTGGATGATGGACCATGAATTACACATTAGTTTTATACTTTATGCATTTGTACAGCTGGCTCAAGGTACAGTGATGGCAACTAAGTGTGCACAGGCAGTCTGGAGCATTTGTGGCACTTTTGTCAACTTCCTGTCCAGCCTCCTCCAGTTGGGTGACCTTTGGTGGACTCTTCAAGCCCCCTTTAGCCACCTCCGTTCATCTGTGTTGGAGCAAAACCAAAAAGCATTTAGAATAAGAATACTAATAAAGGCTAGACTGCAGTTGCTTTTACTCTTGCTTTTTCCGGTTCTTTGAGAGAATCTGTTTTTCAAATCAGTGACAAATTATTTATAGGACTGTAGATTCAAATATGGAATTTTTCCAATGCTTGTAGGATTTCATATCCAAAAGAAGACCTGCCACTTTTCCTTTCTTTCCAGTCTACCTAGGTTACTGGAGAGCTAAACTGAAAATCAGGGGTTTGTGTGAGTAGAGGCTTCAGAGCAGGGCTCTTATGGTTTACCTGAAGGACAACCACAGTGTAAATCCTCTCCCCTGGAGGAGGATATCCAGGATGTGGCTTTGAAGGAAAACAGAACTGTGTGTGTGTGTTTAAGAGAGAGACAGAGAGAGGGAGACAAACAGAGAGAAAGTGTGAGAAATAAAGAGAAAAAGAGAGAGTGCATGATGGGAAAGAGGTGGGTTCATCATGCATGCATGCATATGTGTTGGCGTGAGTGCGTCTGCGTGTATACGTGTGTGGTCCTCTTTGTGAGGTGGAAAATTATTTTTAAATTTTAGTTAAATATTTGCTTTTCCTTCGAGTTGCCAGTGATGCCTTTAGAACTAAAGCAGGACTTGATGCTTGTGAGGTGTTTGTATCGAATGGATGTTACTGCAGGATCCTAAGAATGAGCGAGAACATTTTCAAGGAGATCTCCTGACTGGCTAACAGCAGCACATGAGAGGACAACAAAATGTGAGCAATCATAATCATGGATATTTTCATTACAGTAGCTTTTGATCCTCTCCCCTTCCCGGATTTACATTGAGAAAATACACAGACACAGCTCCAGACATCACAAATGAGTAACTTGGGATCTGTGGCAGTATGGCAGAACCCAAACAAAAACCCCACTTAGTTTAGTAAACCTGACCGATACTTTGGACTGTGGGCAACTGTACTTGGCTGCAATCAGCTGCAGTAAAAGAGATGATGTCATTTTCTATTCTGGTAGAGGTATTGTTCTGACTTTAATAAACATTGAAAAAGTGGAAAAAATATAAATCAAAACAGTAAAGTTGGCAAAGCTAATCACAAAATGAAGCTGATACAAGTAAAGCTTTACAGAATGCTTTATTGATTAATGTTCTTAAAAATAAATAATAAAAATATATTTTTCAAATGAAAGTATATGTACGTATGTATATGATCATCACTTGTATTCATTTACGTACAAAGCAGTTCTACAAAAGCTACTACCAGTCTTATCAGACCTACTTTCATTGGATCCTGTTCACAATCATAGCTAGTGATGTGATGTTCACAAATGACCCGATTCTTTCCATTAGTTTTTTACCTTGTTTTTTTTCTACTTTGGTTGCTTATAATGCTCTGCTTGCACTCACTCACTGCTTTGTTCCATTTAATTTTAAATTATTTATTTGTTATTTAGCCGACAGAAAGTATGAGCACACAGAACGCATCATCCCTGCTCATTGTATGTTTTCGTCATGGCGGCAGGCAGTGTGAGGCACTGTGGCTGCGACACAGACGCAGGCTGCATGCATGTCTTTCTCAACTCAATTTGCCAAATTAAAACAAGGTGAAATAGAAGATCCTTAAAACAAGATAATGCCTTTTTCAGGGCTATTTGTCTATTTGGATGTTTGCATACTTTATTTGGGTAATGTTTATAGTTAAGTATTGTTTAGTATTAGTGCATTGCCTTATTTGTTGTATTTAATGTTGTAGTCCGTGATTTCTGTTTCTGCCAGAGCAACTCAAGTGCACTTTTTTTCTCTTCTATTTTGTAACTTTTTGCTCTGTATTTCATATCTATATCATATATAGCATTAAAATGCTTTTAATGCACACAACAAAGAGGCTCACCTCACGAGTTTTAAAAATTTGTACATAGCAGGCAAGATTTGCCTTGAGGTATCAAGCACCTTGCATCTGGAATATGCAGTAACAAATAAACAGACATCACTGAATCCTGTCTCAGTTTCTGTTTTTAGTCACTAATCTTGTGTTAATCTGAATGTGTGCTTGCATAGTTGTGTGTCTTTGTAGACCTTAAGCAGAAGCTGCAGCTGGCAGATGGATTTTTTACAGAGACAATTAAATGAAAATAAAACCACTCATCAGTTTTTTCTGTCACTGACAAAACAACTGATGTGGTGAGTTGACTTTTGTCAGGTAAACCAATGCAGATCATTAAAAAAAACTCTGATCCGGGCCTAATTCGGTTTTTGGATTGGATCAGGACAATGCTGGTTCCTTCCTCCTTCCTGGTACTATTGTAGGCTATTATTAACATTTTCTTTGTAGTTTTCATATTTCTTTACATTAATTGATCATTTCCAAAACATATTCCAAAAGGTAAGAAGGTTTTAGCTGGTAACATGTTTCGTTTATCATGAAAACACTTCATTTGCAAAACATTTCTTAGCTCATCCCCGCAGGTGTCGATGTCTCTTATATTTTCAAGATGGTAATCAGTGACAGCAGACAAGACCAACAACGACAAGCCTGTAGGTCATGAATACCTGATGTTTAGGAAAACAATTTTCCTTCGGCAAAAATGTTTTCTTACCACCCTTCACCATTTACTGCCTGGTACAAATTATCCAGTTGCAGGGAAAGCTACCTACATTATTTTTGCTTCCCTGCTGCCAAAGACTTCCAGGCTCCTCATTCCTGTGCATCTCTCAGCACTGACGCTCTTACCCTCTTCTATACTCTGCCAGAGAAGCACCTGAGGGCCTGCACTCCTCTGCTGGTATTTTTGCTGAAAGCTATAATAAATCATTTGCCTTTTGTCTCTCAGCTTTCTGCCTACTTTCCTAATGTGTTTTCTCTCCGTGATTCTGGTTTCAGAGTTGAAAGAGCCCTGCTCTAAATAGAGACAGGTTGTGCTAGGACAGATTCAGTGCTGTCTTTGCATTCTTAGTGATTCTTTCTCCTTGTCATCACTCTGATGCCCCATTTCCCTCAGGTTGAATACCACAGGAAGCAAAGTATTGGAGGTGCACCATGAGAGTGACAGATAAAAGATAGAGAGAAAGGGGAAAAAGTAAAGACATCTGTCAGAATGTAGAAATTAAAAAGAAATAATTCACACCCTACTGACTTTTATTTCTAACCACAAGTGTTTTGAGCAAGCTTCTGTGTCAAATGCCTTTGTGGTGAAGCAACTTTGCAGAGGAGAAAGACATGTTTATTCAAGGAGAAGAATTTCCATTTTGACCCTAACTGACTTTGTATAGAGAACACCTCGGTATGCCATGTAAATATCAGTAAGGTTTTTAATAAAACCATGAGGGATGACTGCTTCCAAAAAACATATTATCTATGGAGAGGTCACAGTGGGAAAGTGGCCGGCCCTTCTGGTGGCCAGAAAGTCCAGGGAGAACACTGGAATGTTTTTGGTCAGGGTTTAGGTGTTTGAGCTCGAGGCGTCCTGACAGCCCCTTCCTCCCCATGTCATCCCCTCTGTGCACACAGTCTGATGCAGATGCATGCACACGTGGAGACGCACTTGCACAAACAGACACATGCCCCCTTCTGCCATCAAGCTTAGTGGCTTGGAGCTCTTGCAAAGTTCCCTGAATTCCCCCCTCTGTCATCTTGAAGATAGATAGATAGATAGATAGATAGATAGATAGATAGATAGATAGATAGATAGATAGATAGATAGATAGATAGATAGATAGATAGATAGATAGATAGATAGATAGATAGATAGATAGATAGATAGATAGATAGATAGATAGATAGATAGATAGATAGATAGATAGATAGATAGATAGATAGATAGATAGATAGATAGATAGATAGATAGATAGATAGATAGATAGATAGATAGATAGATAGATAGATAGAAGGACGGACGGACGGACGGACGGACCGACCGACGGACGGACCGACGGACGGACGGACCGACTGACTCCTTCATTCTCTGCTCTACCCTTCCCGTCCTCAGTTCCGATCTTTTCAAGGATTTGGCTCTTTTGGCTCAACACCCTTACAAGGGCCACAGTTCCAATATGCTTTCCATCTAATCAAATTCAGCAATTATGAATGTTTTTAATAAAAGCCTAATTTTTCTTTTTTTTTTTGTTACAGAAAATACTCAGTTACAATAGTTTGAATCAAACTTTTTGAATGAATGTCATTTCCAACATCAATGAAATACACCCTTATGCTGAGGGTTTCTGGAAGGTCTTAATAAGACTTAAATTGATTATTCTTAATTTTAGCCTTTAAAAAGTCCATAGCAGGTGTGAAATACATTCAGATAAGATTCAGTAAATCTGTATTTGTTTATTTATTGCTTCCTCCTTCAGTAGCATTCATTTGTTCACTGATTTGTAGCTTTAGAAGAGGAATTCAGGTGTTATTACATTGTGGAAAACTTGTACCGTGATGCACAGAAGCACCAAGCACTGGTAAAAATATTTTATAGTGCTAGACATTCAGTCTTCCCCTCAAATTTGAAAATGAATTAATCTGAAACTTACTTACTGGATTGAAATTGTATGTATAGGCTATTAAAATCCAAATGCTCTTGCTTGTTTAACCAGTACCACATCTTCATCATGGAAAAATGTGTATTGCAAGCTTGGCTTGATAACAGGGATTTCAATAGCTGGTTAAATACTATTGTCAATGAAACTTAATATAGTGTAGGAATGTTATGAAGTAAAGTAATTAAGGTGTAAAAAGTGCCAGCTCTGAAAAACACCAATTTAATTTGACAAAGTTATATTTATCTTGCTTAAGGTATGGAGTACAGTGCTGTGACAAAATATTAGCCCTCTTACATTTTTCTTCTGTTTTTGCATTAATTTATTTACAAATCAATGCTTTAGATCATCAGAAAAATGTTTTTATGTAAGATAACCTTAGTAAGGACAAAAATCAGGTTTTATTGGTGATTTAATTTAATTTCTTTTGTTGTCGTGTCATCAGACCTTCGGCCGCACGTTTTGGACACTTTGGTGAAGAGAGGGGCTGAGCTGTCCACTGATCACCACCTGGTGGTGAGTTGGATCCGCTGGAGGAGGAGAAAGCCGGACAGACTTGGCAGGCCCAAGTGCATAGTGAGGGTCTGCTGGGAACCCCTGGCGGAGCCCTCAACCAGGGATGTATTCAACTCCCACCTCCGGGAGTGCTTCGACCAGATCCCAGGGGATGTTGGAGACATAGAGTCCGAGTGGACCATGTTCTCCGCATCTATTGTCGATGCTGCTGACCGTAGCTGCGGCCGTAAGGTCTGCGGTGCCTGTCGCAGCGGCAATCCCAGAACCCGGTGGTGGACACCGGCAGTAAGGGATGCTGTTAAGCTGAAGAAGGAGTCCTATCGGCTGTGGTTGGCTTGTGGGACTCCTGAGGCGGCTGACGGGTACCGTGAGGCCAAGCGTGCTGCGGCCCGGGCTGTGGCAGAGGCAAAAACTCGGGCCTGGGAGGAGTTCGGTGAGGCCATGGAGAAGGACTACTGGTTGGCCATGACACGTCTTTCAGCAGGTGTCGCACCGAAATGCTCCTCTATCTGGACTTTTTTTAAAGAAACATTGGGCCAGAAGTCTGCGTTGAGTCCATGTGGAGACTGCTGAGACAAGTACATGCGACCATGTTTTTAAGTGTGGGGAAAAGGCAAAGTGGGGGCTTAAGATAGTGTCATAGAGAATTAATTTGAGTGGGCCAGACATTTGTTTGAGGGGGCATTACCCCCTCTTGCCCTTGCGTGAAGCCGGCATCGCCAGCAACACTTGATTCCTGCGAGATCTGTAAATTCAGGAAATCCCTTAAAGAAAACCTGTCTGAAAACACGAAGTTGACAGAAAGCAACATATTATGCCAAATAAAATTCAATTACAGATGGGAAATTTGCTCATGAAACAGAGCAGGAAAAGCTTGACTTTAAATTGAAAGCCCAGAGACGTTTAATTCATAAAAATTGTGATGACATTTATCTTGAATTGTCATTTACACTAAGTATTTATCTTGTGGTGAAAGGTTAATGCAACAGGCAGCCATGTTGGCAGCTATGTGCATCACAGTGCATCTTCCCTGTTGATGGAACCATGAATTCTCCTCTTTAGCAGAAAATCTGGCCAGAAGGTCTCGGCCACTATAAGCTCTTGGTTTATGCAACAGGACAATGATCTGAATCACACTAGCAAGCCCCTTTCAGAATGGCTAAAAAAGAAAAAAACTCAAAAAAAACTATAAAGCTTTTAAATGCACTAAATCCCTACTAAAGATGCTGTGGTGTGATGTTAAACAGGCCTAAAACCTTCCAATGTGACTGAAGTGAAACTACTACAAAGAGCTAAAGTTCCTCCACATTCGTTGCCAATTGTCGCAAACTGGCCAAATTAATTATAAGGTTTAGTGGGCAATTACATTTTCACATAGGGTGAGATTGTATTGGACAGTATTTTTTTAATAGCATTTATTTGTATTTAGTTCGTATTAATTCTGATTCCTGTTGTCTGATATGAACATTTTTAGATGATCTGAAACATTTAAGTTTGACAAAAAAGCAAAAGGGTAAACAGTTTTTCTCACAACTGTAAGATAAACACAGGTGATTAAAGTGAGTCTTTAATAAGTTACTTTTCATATTTCATGTAGGTCTTAAATTTGAACTATTATGGTCCTAAGAAGACTGGAAATTAACTTGCTGAAAAATCAGTTTTTCTGTCTTTTCCTCTATGCAGCTGTCCTGTCCTACTACACTCACTGTCTTCAGAGCATCATTTCCCCTTCCTTCCTTAATATAATGGTATAATCCTAGTCTGTCTTTGCATGGTGTGACCATCAAAATAAAGTCCTGCCCTGAGATGGCACAGTCTTTTAGGTTCATAACCCCACCCAGCAAAGCGGCCCAGTGTTATAGGGCCCCCAACCAGCTCCGTTGCCAGCACCGTCACGCCAGCCATGTTGTCAACTCAAACTACCAATTCCTGCTATCTCCTTCAGCCAACCCCTTATTTAGCACTTCCACTGATATCTGTGGCGAGGACTTTATGCATCCTCCTTCTCACAGGCTGAGTCTCTCTCCCTGGTCCGAGACAGGCAGCCACCCCCTCAAATTGCTTTCGTCTGCTCCGCTGTGACTTTTAGACTGCAGGTGGAGCTCTGGGGCCCCACAGCCCCATCCTGGGCCCGGAACAACAGACCCGTTTGTCCCCCTCGTTGGCGGGCCTGCATGGCTGTGTCGGGGTCACAAGCCAAAGGTCAATCCTCAGAGGTCAGGCCGAGGTTAATAAGGTGTTTTGTCACTCGAAGAATATGTCTAATCCCCCTGAGACTAAAAAGGATGCATCTCTCCTTTAGTAAATTTCACAGGCAGCCACTAACCCCCTTCTGATTCTCCCAGTAAGCTTTCTCTTTCAAGTCCCCTCCTCTTTGTTGTCCATAATGACAAAAGAAAATTATCAAAAGGTATGGTTAGTCCAGGATTAATTTACGGCAACATTTCCTAAGCCCTTTTCTTTCGACTTGCTCATCATCTATTGTATAGCAGCCTGTTCGAGAGGGTTAATTACCCGATTCCCATGACACAATTAAAATTCCAGCCTTCAGCCCAAACTCTGTGAGCTTTCTCGAAGCGTAAAATACTATTTGGCTTAACATTGCTGACGTTGGCCCACTTGATGAGGGTATTATTTTAATAGAAAAGAGTCGCCTATTCATTATCTGCATGTGGCCATCAATGAGACACAAGCACAGATAATGAGAGAAACCCAAAAGGCTGGCAAACTGCCAGGTCTGCAGGAAAAAACCTCTGCCCACCCGCTAGTGCCAGTGTCTCAACCAGACAGCTGGAGACAATAAAGTGGAAAACTGGCTCCCTTCTTTGTCTATGGTCTTTGCTCAACTCGCAAATATTCAGTTTCGTATCTACTGTCACTCATTGGACTTGTCATTTATTTGACTGTATAATAAAACAACATTTTCCTCCAAAACCAGGAGTACTAACTGTTTTCACAGTCTGACTGTTTTCACAGTCTTTCCAAAAATAGCTGCTGGGTTGAGGACAGAGTGGAGCTAAAACTGCAGAGTGCACTTTCTTACGCCCATATTTCCTGTTTACTGCATTATATTCTCATGTGCTGCTTCCATGCATAAGGTATTTTTGTATCCTCAAATATGTTAAGGAAGTATTCCTAATTCAAATATACAACTTCTGACATGTTTTGAAAGTGTTTCACAAAACAACTGGTGGCAGATGTGTATCAGAGCCACCCTTGTTTGTGTGAAATGTGTTTTATCCATGCGTGACTACTTCTTTGAAGAAACCCACAACATGGGGTCAAAGCCGCGTGGTGTGTTGTTCCACTGATGGATGTGCCATATAGAGGACAGGCATTTCCTCAAACAAAAATATAGGGGAAGCCCACAACTGTATTTTTCACTTGTTTGTGAAGCAACCCCTCTCTTTCTGTTTTACTGACAATATGAATTACTGTGGTTTGAGTAGACACTCTGCCTTCTTCTAAGGATCCTTTCATGGGATTTTGCCAAAGCAAAAGTAGCCTACTACTACTATATATATATATATATATATATATATATACAGGTCCTTCTCGAAATATTAGCATATTGTGATAAAGTTCATTATTTTCCATAATGTCATGATGAAAATTTAAAATTCATATATTTTAGATTCATTGCACACTAACTGAAATATTTCAGGTCTTTTGTCTTAATACGGATGATTGTGGCATACAGCTCATGAAAACCCAAAATTCCTATCTCACAAAATTAGCATATTTCATCCGACCAATAAAAGAAAAGTGTTTTTAATACAAAAAACGTCAACCTTCAAATAATCATGTACAGTTATGCACTCAATACTTGGTCGGGAATCCTTTTGCAGAAATGACTGCTTCAATGCGGCGTGGCATGGAGGCAATCAGCCTGTGGCACTGCTGAGGTCTTATGGAGGCCCAGGATGCTTCGATAGCGGCCTTTAGCTCATCCAGAGTGTTGGGTCTTGAGTCTCTCAACGTTCTCTTCACAATATCCCACAGATTCTCTATGGGGTTCAGGTCAGGAGAGTTGGCAGGCCAATTGAGCACAGTGATACCATGGTCAGTAAACCATTTGCCAGTGGTTTTGGCACTGTGAGCAGGTGCCAGGTCGTGCTGAAAAATGAAATCTTCATCTCCATAAAGCTTTTCAGCAGATGGAAGCATGAAGTGCTCCAAAATCTCCTGATAGCTAGCTGCATTGACCCTGCCCTTGATAAAACACAGTGGACCAACACCAGCAGCTGACACGGCACCCCAGACCATCACTGACTGTGGGTACTTGACACTGGACTTCTGGCATTTTGGCATTTCCTTCTCCCCAGTCTTCCTCCAGACTCTGGCACCTTGATTTCTGAATGACATGCAGAATTTGCTTTCATCCAAAACAAGTACTTTGGACCACTGAGCAACAGTCCAGTGCTGCTTCTCTGTAGCCCAGGTCAGGCGCTTCTGCCGCTGTTTCTGGTTCAAAAGTGGCTTGACCTGGGGAATGCGGCACCTGTAGCCCATTTCCTGCACACGCCTGTGCACGGTGGCTCTGGATGTTTCTACTCCAGACTCAGTCCACTGCTTCCGCAGGTCCCCCGAGGTCTGGAATCGGCCCTTCTCCACAATCTTCCTCAGGGTCCGGTCACCTCTTCTCGTTGTGCAGCGTTTTCTGCCACACTTTTTCCTTCCCACTTTTTCCTTCCCAGAGTGCTGTATCAAGGCACTGAGGTGCCTTGATACAGCACTCTGGGAACAGCCTATTCGTTCAGAAATTTCTTTCTGTGTCTTACCCTCTTGCTTGAGGGTGTCAATAGTGGCCTTCTGGACAGCAGTCAGGTCGGCAGTCTTACCCATGATTGGGGTTTTGAGTGATGAACCAGGCTGGGAGTTTTAAAGGCCTCAGGAATCTTTTGCAGGTGTTTAGAGTTAACTCGTTGATTCAGATGATTAGGTTCATAGCTCGTTTAGAGACCCTTTTAATGATATGCTAATTTTGTGAGATAGGAATTTTGGGTTTTCATGAGCTGTATGCCAAAATCATCCGTTTTAAGACAATAAAAGACCTGAAATATTTCAGTTAGTGTGCAATGAATCTAAAATATATGAATGTTAAATTTTCATCATTACATTATGGAAAATAATTAATTTTATCACAATATGCTAATATTTTGAGAAGGACCTGTATATATATATATATATATATATATATATATATATATATATATATATATATATATATATATATATATATATATATATATATATATATATATATCTCCTTTAAGTAAGTGTCTCCCCAATTCATTACTCAATTCTTTGAGTGGTAAGGTATTTCAACAGTAAGGTATTTCAACAGTAGGTTACAGCTGCTCTGTTTTTAGTTTTTCTTCTGGCTCCTCATGCGTTTTGCGGTTTTGTATATAATGTATTTGGCCACTGTGTTCTGATGGCCTGCCCTGTGGTCACCTTCAGTTTGGGTTTCCGCTTCACGCTCAGATTAGCAGGTATCTCCACTGGGCCTTTCCTGGAGGCTAACTCATTCTTTGAGTATTTTCTTGTGTTTTAGTGTGAACTGGCACAAGTTTCAGCATCTCAGATAAGCTTTTCTGTGAATGACTCGATTCCCTTCCAAGATCTTTTGTATACTTTTCTATGTCTTAAACCAATGATTCATACATGAACCGCTTTGAGGATCAGCAAATTTCAAAATGATGTAATAAACCATCGTATGGATCCTATTACTTACTATAGGTATTTGCTCCCTATAAACATCCAAAATATTCCTGTTTTTTGTCAGAGCTCTGTTTTATGTCTGATTGACTGTCCCGTCAGCTCCCAAACAGTCCTTTCAGCACTTTACTGACTGTCTCTGCTATTTTTTGTGTCTGTGCAATTAGCAAGATTAAACTATGAATGTCACAAAGGCTTCTAATATCCAGTCAGAACGAGAAGGTTTTGCATGAGATGAAGCAATACCAACTGTACTGCAGAACTTGAGTTGATGATACTCCTCCAGAGATTTCAACCCATAACTCAAACAAGATTAATCCCAATAAATCTGTCAGATTGTGCTTTAAGATTTCCCTTCTTGCAGCCTTCCCAAAGCATTATGTCAAAGTTCAGTGACATCTTTCCCAGGGATTTATTTAGCTGTGTTGCATGATCTGCTTGCTGGGCTATTCTTTCTGCGAAAATGAGTGTATGTGGTTGCCCCCGAACCTCAGTGAACAGCAGTGATTACATTGCCTTTCTGTAAACTTTATCTGTTAATCTCCTACTCCCATGCCTTAGTTTACTTTCTCACTCTACGTCTTGTTGGCAGGAAGACATTGCTGCCCAAGCAGCTTGTAGGCTTCATTCTCCCTTTAAGCGATAAGTAAAACCACAAAGACAAGCCAAGTGTTGTTTCCCAGACATTTACTAAAGGGTAATGCAGCAACTTTCTGACTTACTTAAGTCTCATTGTGGTGATTAGCATTTGTAATCAGTTTGGCTCTACTAATCTCATCCCTCCAGCATAAATCCAGTACTATTGTTGGTATTCCTATATGTCTGTTAATCTTAATTGCTCAAGATCTGTTAAAAGATTGTCTATAAAGAAGAGTCAATTTTAGATGAAGAAAAGAAACAAAAATGAAACATAACCTTTGGGAGGATGAGTTACAAAGCAATGGTAGAAAAGAGCTAGAATAGAATGTGACCCAAGCTCTGTCATTCACATATGAGCACTGCTGGTTTAGATTTGGAGGCCAAGGCAAAGTGCCAGGGGCTCTTTTCAGTGGGGATGAGCATCTAATCTGAGTTTGTGTCCCACTGATGGGGCTTCCTGACCAGTTGAGGATGTTGTCTTTATTGGTTGATGTTGAACTTGCTCATGGGTGGGTCACAGAAGCCTTTGCCAAGTAGTTGTAGGAGGCAAGAAGAGGAGGGAGACCAGTGACTTGCTTCAAATACGTCCTTTATTCCATACTAAAACAGTCATTTTTTTATTCAGTCCCACATTATTGTTTTACATTGCCATTTTTATAATAGAGTTTTCTTTTATTTGGGTGTATGTAATCATGGTTTCACTCTTGTTTGTGTGGTACTTTGTGGCAACACAAAACAGCAAATCCCACGATAACAGGGAACAGGGGAACCAGCTCTCCTAATTATATGATGTCATAGTAAATACGTAAGGCCGGTAAAGTACGGTTTTGATGGCACTTACTAACATGACATTATCAGAGCCAGTCAAGAAAACCAAAAACATTTAAATCAGTTACAAAGCTTTGTTTGTGAATCCTGGAGATTTCTGGGGGTGCACATGAACAACTGTGCAACTGTATAATAACAAAAAGAAAATTTTAAGGGTTGGCAAAGTTACCATATTAAACATGCATCAATACTAGAGATGTCCCAATAAGGATTTTTTACAGTAGAATAGAATATATAAAGTAATTCACCAAAGTTGTTCCAGTATCCATATTTCTTGACAGCGAATCAGATGGATGTTTCTCGACGTAACAGAAAGATAGGGAACGGAAGCAGCAAAAACATTTTCTCTTTTCGTCTAAATGTTATTGAACAAGGGGAAAAACACAGATTCTTAAGGAGAATCAGTTTTCTTTAAATCCACAAAAATACCTTGCAATGTCTATAAGACAGTTTTGCAAATGTGCACATAAAACTTGGGCTTCGTTAAAAAAATTGCCATGCAAATTGCGCCGAGATTGGGACATCCATAATTAATAAGAATGACAACAACTGTGTTATATCATATGCTGAAAAATAAAAACAATATATTTTTAAGGAAAAGCATTAATAAAATATATTCACATATTTTTTTAGATTCCATCACTGTGTCCTGATCATTGTACAAACCAGGAAGAAGAAATGGCTCTGCACTATTTGGAGTCATCATTGTCAGTTTAGAGGATGAATTTTGCTCACTAACACACACACACATCAAACAAATAGTGTTGGTCTTTGTGAGGCTTATTTATTATCATCTGTTTATTTTATTTGGGCTATTTGTTTTAAACAGTTTGATTTAAATACTCAACTATGGAGAAACAAAAAACAGGAAGACAGACAAAATGCACACTGCTGGAAGAATTTGCTTTCACGCGAATTACCAAAAAGCACAAATTTATCTTGGAGCTTATGATGCAGATACTGATATCCAGGAGTTTGGAAATTAGCGGTTGGAATTTGCATGAATCCCCCATGTAGCTTTGCCAAAATTGTGTAGATGATTTGCTGATTGCTGAGTCAGTCATCTAAAAATCTAAAAAATATTTGGATGTGCTCTCTATTACCATAAAAATACTAAAAAAACATCAAACACTATATGTCTTTGACTTTGAATTAAGCAGTCAAATGTGTGGGATCACAAGAAAGAAGAGATCTTAAAAATATGGCTCCTTTGAAGGGATAAGCAATGAGATGAATTGTAATTTTATGGTGAATTGACCTAAGTCTGCCCAGGAGAGATTAGCTGAAAAGGCTAAATTTACTTTCTTGGTTCCACCTTAAGGTGTGGGAATAGCACATTACTGGCATTACATGCCAACCCACAGGTGGGAGCTCTCCTGCTTAGAGCCTTCATGGGGTCATTGAATGGTGAATAAAAGGGAAGGGCTAGCATTGAGGCAAACAGAAAGTCTGACTCACTGCTTGTCCAGACAAATGCCTCCAGAGACCAAAGACAGATAAGTCTGCCACACTGTCTGTCAGCCACAAATGATGTAACAGAAACTGGACCCCCATTACCCTCACTACCACCCACCCCTCCTTCTCTGCTCTGCTCTGCTGTCTTTGTCATATGCCTGTTTTGCTGACAGCTTCTTATAGACCAAGTTGGTCCAGGCCATTTGCCACAGAGCTCTCCATTTCCTCTTCTTTGTGCCACATAGTCACATCTCCGTCTAAACCAGCTGATTCCTGCTTGTGACTGCGATGCTAAAAACGTTGCATTATGTGATTGCCATCTGCCAAGCCAGACATGAGCTGTATTCAATAAATCGTGCTCTTCTCTTCAGCATCCCAGACGTCCGGCTTTAAGATGCAGATGTGGATTCAGGCTTATATTTGTCACGCACCATTTTCCCTCCAACTAAGTGGGGCACACAGCAGCAGTGATAGGGTCTGGGTAAAGTTCATTGGCACTCATTTTATCTACATGCCTAACATTCATCAATCAGGTATGGAAAGGAATGCGTTCACAGCAGTCTTGGCTCATTGCACCTCAGACATCAAACCACCACCATGCCTACCAGCTGAAAACATTCAGGAGAGGGGGAAAACACAGTGCTGTAATTGCCATGGGAGAAAGTAAAAGAGGATAAAACCTATTTTTGTGGTGCCTGTGGTCATGTTGACCTCATGGAAAGTTTAACGTGTTGATCACGAACGGAAGAGGTCAGTTTGGTCATTCTAAGTCACTTCATCATTTTAGGTGTATATTGACATATGCGCATACACTGAGGATGCTTTATGCCCAACCACTACCGGTCTCATAGTAAGTGCTTAAATTGAAATTACCACATGGGGTCATGCCTTTACAACCCATTTAAACTTTTCAGATTGAAGACTATGTTAGCTCTTGGAGTTAGTGTCAGGAGTTAGCAGGACAAAACTTTGAAAAGTTTGAATCTAAGCCAGGGGCCTCCCAGTGTGGAGTTTGCATGTTCTCCCTGTGTATGCATGGGTTTTCTTTGTGTACTCCCACAGTCCAAAAACCTTTGAAACATGAAAGTTGACAACTTGTGGCTATGTTTAAAATCTCTTATTTTGTAGTACAAAAAGGATGTCGTTTTTGAGTTGTGTTGGTAGTAGGAGAATAAAAAGTGTTCATCAGGCTGTATGACAACACTCAGTTACAAAAGCACTGGAATAGACTCCATAAATTCTTAATTCTTAAAAAAAAGTTTGTATTGCAGCATTTTAGGCTCTCGGTAAAAAAAAAACAAATACACCTTGACAGAAAAGATACATATATGGAGGCGACTGTGGCTCAGTAGGAAGAGTAGTTGTCTTGCAATCAGAAGGTTGTGGGTTTGATTCCAGCTTCCTCCTGCCATAGGTTGATGTGCCCATGGGCAAGGCACTTAACCTCAAGTTGCCTACCGATCTGCGTATCGCTGTATGAATGTGTGAGCGTTAGTGAGTGCAATTGGGTGAATGTGGCTCTAGTGTAAAGTGCTTTGAGCGGTCTGTATGACTGGAAAAGTGCTATATACCATTTATATTATTTATAAGCACTGTGACAATACAATGAATGGTTAACATTTAGCCACAAGGAATGCACATGTTAGCATTTGTAGAGTTTCATATTGACACAAATGTACATGACTGTTCCACATTTTTTATTGAATCTGAATTTCATTAGACCATCTCTGGTACAAAACTTAAATTAATTCAAGAATCAAATTTGAAAAGGTTTTCTACAATCAATACATGTTTAAAAACATATTTCAAGACTAGGCTGCACGGTTGGTAGCACTGTTGCCTTGCAGCAAGAAGGTCCTTGGTTTGATTCCTGTCTGGGGGTCTTTCTGCATGGAGTTTGCATGTTCTCCCCGTGCATGCGTGGGTTCTCACCGGGTACTCTGGCTTCCTCCCACAGTCCAAAGACATGCCTGTTAGGTTAATTGATAACTCTAAATTGCCCTTAGGTGTATGAATGAGTGTGTGCTTGGTTGTCTGTGTGTTGCCCTGCAATGGACTGGTGACCTGTCCAGGGTGTACCCCGCCTCCTGCCCATAGACTGCTGGAGATAGGCACCAGCTTCCACTATGGAATAAGTGGTAGAAAATGACTGCCTGACTATTTCAAGATTAATGAAGAAAAAAGGGAAAGTGATTGACAAGACCTTTGCTCGAGATTTCCCATTAACAGTGATACAATCACGTCTCCGGTGTTGGATGTTTTGTTTCACCCGTTTATTGTATGCTGTTTATCCAGATCACACGATTGTATAAATTAACTTGTTAATGACTGTAGATGCCAGTCAGTATATCAAATGTGTTATCACATAATATTTGCAATATTGTCTCTGCCATATTATTACCCCTGGTTGTTTCTTTGAATACAACTTTTTAACTCACTCTTACTTTTAAAGGACTCCCTGCTTTTGGAAAATGGACACAAGAGCACCTAACAAAGCCTCTCCATACTACATCTGAAGATAACCTCTCCACTTTTAATTCAAATGTACTAACAGTATGATTTAAACCCGTGCTTTTAATCAAATACTGAACCGTTTTTTTTGTTGTTTTCTTTCTAGCATTACAAGGTGTGATATGAAATTGTGCCAAAACTTCAGCGATGCAGTGAACAATATGGGCTGGGAGCAGTGACAGCTGATTGGATGTGGGTAAGAGTTACCAGCAGGGCCAGTAGGATGCAGCTCTCAACACCCGGCAGCAGAGCGGCTGAGAGGGGCCCTGGAATTTACACGCATAATTATCACTCTCAGCTCTCCGGCTTTGAGAGGCTCACTCTACTGTTTATCTGCCTTTACATGTGTGTGTGTGTGTGTGTAAGAAGACATATGCCGAAATGTTTATTTGTCTTAGTGTGGTTTTGGGAACAATGTCAAATTTAATTGTATCAGCATCACTCACCTCTTGCCTAATTTATATTTTGGTATAAGCCTTCCTTCTGTTTGTTTTCAAATTTAATTGTGGGAAAAACAAACATACAGTGAAGTGTTGCTTTTTTGCTCTGTAAAGCATCACTTGCAGGTACTGTCTTGCAAAAGAGTGTCTGTGTCGCCTCTAAGGAATGTGTTTAACAGTAGTTTTGTCCAACACTAGGGGTCAGTGCTGTGCATATCTCTTAAAGGCAAATTGTTCTTTGTTACATTCAAACATTCTTTGAATATCTCACACTTAATATATTTGTGCAAGACAGAAAATGGATAACAGTCCAAAATGCCAGGATTCAAATGTTGCTTTTGCAGATCTGAGGAAAACTGTGAAGACATGCCACTGTTCTGACTATTTATTACCCCAAATATAAAAACCACCATACAACAAAGAGCATGCAAAACAACATTATGTAAATGCTTTCAAATAAAGCGTTTGAAGCTTGCTGATTAATTCATCTATCAAACCAACATTTATTTTTGTCTGAAGTTTTATGAAACACCCAATAAAAACTCTAGAACACATGTTAAAGCAAAAATCCTCTAATAAAGCTCATTTATAGATAATACAACTGGTTTGCAAGCCTTTCAAAGCTTATAAATCTGAGCCACATATTATAGCCTATTTGTCAGTGTACTGTTATTAAAAGAAAACTGTTAAACAGAGAAGCACTTGACCCGTTGAATGTGTTATTTTTTAACACAATTCAAACACACAAAAACAGGATCTTGGTGTGTTGACTTACCCCTGCATTAACAGCTGGAAAACAAATGAGGACCTGTCTGTAGGCTGTGCGCTTTAGATAATGGGGAACTTTAGGGCAAAATTGTGTTGCTTTTATATGTTAAATTTTTGACCTGATCCAATCTCTTTTTTTCTTTCTTTCGTCATTTCTTTTCGTCATTTCGTCAAGATTCAAATACAAATTATTTAATTTAAGAAGAATACTGGAAATATGAATTAAACATAGAACTATCATATGTCAATATCATAAGTATGTTGTTCAACAAAAATTTGGTTTGGCTATCAAAAACTTTTAATTATTATTATAATTAATTGATTAACAATAATATTTAATAAAGCTAATGATTTTAATCAAAATTAACATGTCAGAATATCAGGATTTATTAGCCAAACAGCTCTCGGTCTGAGTCTATGTTCAGATTCTTTAACTGCAGGGCTGGGACCACTGGACACACACAGCCACCTCTTAAAGCTTCTTCTCCTAAGATTCTTCATTGAAGGTTCAAAGTCTTACACTACAACCAACAAGCTTAACTTGCATACATGTGAAAGGTACTGCCTTTCATTGCAAGCTGTCGGGGACAAAAAGCAACTTCTGTCTCAACGAAGGCTTCATACCTCAGCGACATCAGTGGAACTTAAGCCACTTCAGTGAATGCAGGGATATGTCGTTTCTTTAATCTGTTTGTTGGGATTGCTGGGCCCAACAATTCATACATTTTGAGGAAAATTTAATCATTTCATAAGATGCCTGCCTTTTTATGCTGTTAACTAGCTTTGTAATTTGACACATTGTTCTGCTGGATTCCAGCCACATAAAATTATTAATATACAATACTCTCCACACTTAGCATTGCCCCATTTTAAAAATAGCACTAAGTCTTCACCTGTAAAACTTCACATGCAGTGAGAGGGATCTTTGACCAGTCCTTTTTGCACAATGTCCAGAGTCCTGGGTCCAGGACTCTAGACAATTGCAGTGTTCTGCAATAAGGGATAGCAAGAAAGCTCTGTAGAAATATAGCAGAACTTCAAATTGACCTGACTACTTGCCTATTCGCTCAGTAATTCTGGGCATAAACTTAACTTTTTAGAAATCAAATATTTTGGCTCACACTTGTTTCTTGTACAAGCTTGTGAAAGACAAAACAATTCCTGGTTGACTTGTGTTACACTGTGAGTCTATTTGTGCGCAGGCGTTCCAATGTGGTGCAGAAAGGTGTGTGACGCCAAACAAGACGAAGGCAAATGTTCAGTTGCCATGGCCACGAGGAAATGAACCCACATAAAATGTGTTTGTTTTTGAAGCGGGAACACTCGTGGTAATAGCTGTGTATCCTTTATCTGTAAAATCTTAAGTACTGTGCAAAAGTGTGGAGTCATCCCTCATTTCTTCATGTTCAAAGAGCAAATATATTTCAGAGCTACAAAATTCTTCTACCTGGAATTAAATATGAATAAACCCTGTTCTGTCTTTCCATTTTTTTCAGAGAGGCCAGATTAAAATGCAATTTTCTGCTTATTGGCACCACAAAAACAGAGATAGTGTACAATTTTATTTTCCACAAAGATAATCATGTCAATTAAAAAAGGTGAGATTTGTCAAAAGGGCAGATTTGAATTCACCTTTCAAAAATTGTCTTTTGGCACCGAACACTTTTTGACTTAGGACAATAAAACAACTAGCCACCTGGTTTCAAGGGAAGGAACAACCCAAGGCTGACCAACAACAAAACAACAGCGTTCAAGCCACGGTGACAAGATACCTCTGAGACAATTGACACAACTGCAGGTCTCATTTGTGAGCATAAACTTTCTTTGGTAAAAAAATTTGTTGTTTTCAGTTTTGATGTGTCCTTTGTCAGTAGACAATATCTGCTGATGTTGAGGATCACTTACTTATTTAATTAAGTAAGTAGACTGTAACTGCTGTGATAGCTGGTGTAACTGGAATAACATTTTAACTGTTGTTCTTCTGTAGTCAGTTAAATATAAATCTAACTGATTATGTGTAGAAAATATTTTAGTAAACCTATAAAGCAGAACATTTTCTTTTTATTACTTATTTTCTCTTTGTAGAGCAACACTGAAAGTATAGTAAGCTAATATTAGCTAATAAATTAGCCTGACTGTTGGCTTGGTTAGCTAGCGTGCAGACTGTTAGCTTGCCAAATGTATGCTAAACAAAGCATTACCTTAACAACAGTAATGAGCAGAACTGCTTTAATTTCCATGTATTAACTCCCAAACACATCACTTTCTTCTTGTTAACAAGAGAAATGAGAGTTATGCAGTACACTGCAACAGGTAAGTGAAGGGCAAATGAAGAATGCCTTTGCGCCTTACAGCCAGATAAACCTCCAGTGTATTCAAAACTTTGTTAGGCATTTTCTAGAAAAGACTTAAACTATAAGAGTGGTATGACACAAATGTTTTGTTATTTTCAAACCGTAACTTTTTGCAGTCGCGGGAATAACCTTGAGGCTGGTTAATTGTTTTAAGCTATAAACATTTGCATTCATTTTTAGTCCTGTTCAATTTTGAGAAGGATTTTTTTTATTTTTGCCAGGTTTTCATGCTGTCTTTTAAAGTGGCCCTAATCACTGTTCAAGCTTTCTTTTGTTCTTTTGTATGGGTCAGTTTTAGCATTGAACTAGTTTTGTTTTGTTCCCATTTCTGAAGTTAAATTATTAAAAAAATACCAATGACAACCGAGTTTAACACATGAAACAATTTTCAGATCCATCCATCCATCCATCCATCCATCCACCTTTCAGAACCAATAAGGTGATTTCCAGAAAGCAGTAAGCTGAAAGCTTGGCATACAATTATTAAATAAAAAAAAAGGGTAGTGGATGTCACAGATCAGACATGCTAGATTGTTTTAAATGTTGTTCATCTGGTGCAGATGGTCATATTAGTCAGTTACACACAGCTCTGTCATTGTCAAGTACAAGCAAAACACTAAATTTATAAAATGCTGTCAACGTTTAAAGAAGAAATTTGAAAGAGCTTCAAAAATCCTTTAAGAATAATTAATCATAACTGTGATCTTTAAAAACTTTTTATAGTACTTTGTGTTTCAAGTTCTCAAAGAACATGGGTATCTGTGTTGAACTGGGTGCCTATATGCATTTGCATGCTGTGCGTGTCCCAGAGGAAATTGCAAGATTATGCCTTAGGCTTGGCCAGTAGTAATTACAGAAGAAGTGGTCTATAATCTGTGGTTGCTTCATGATGTGTGTGAGCATTACTGGGATGGCATTGTTGTGCATAGTTTTGGAACTTTCTAAAAATGTTGTTTTTGGGTATTTAAAGGCATATGACTTTACACCTCAGTTTTAGGGCAAAATATTATGTAAAAAGATAACCCCGGTGTTTGATTGCAAAATTATTCATCCATTGTCTTCCGCTCAAATGAGATAGGATCAATGGAGGGAAACCCAGACATCAATCTCCAGCTAATTCTTTGAGACCCCAAGGGAGTCCAAGGCCAGAGGACAACCTATATGACCTCCAAACTTTTCTGGGAGTGCCGTGGGGTCTCCTCCCAGAGGGATGTCAATGGACAATCACCTCAGCCAAGTTCTTTTGGATGCAGTGAAGCAGCGGCTCCACTCTGAGTTCCCTCCACTTGAAATACTTGAAGGTTATTTGAAATCTTTTGCTTGAGAAAAGCCTGATCCCCAACCAAGTGGGACCATTTCACCTTTTTCCACCAGGGAACTGTTTTCTCAGATTTGGAGAAGGTGACTGTCATCCTAGTTACTTCAGACTCTGCTGGGAACCTCTCTAGTACACGTTCAAGGCTATGGCTTGCAAGGGTGATGAAGGGGTGGATATAGACAGCACTCTCCTACAAAATGCTTCAAGGGACATGGGATAAAGCCTTCTCTAGATCCACAAAACACGTAAACAGGACATCTAAACCTCTTTTTAGCCACACCATGATGGTTGAGATCTGGTCCACTAATCAATGGAACAGAAAAAAAAAATGTATGACAAGTTCAGGAACAGAATAATGTGTTTTATTTTCATTATATTCATTTTAATAACAACCTCAATAAGAACTATATTGACTGAAGCTATGAACATAGCAAAATAAATAAGACTATGCATATGTATTCTGGAACAACAAAAGCTTTCTTTCTAAAGTTCTGCCTTTGATCTCACAAGATTAGTGACATGTTTAATAAATCCTCTGTTTTTCTTGGCTTGTTGTCTTTTGCTTTTGTCACTGTTTCTCTTGCCACCCGTTTCAACATCAAAGTTTCTCTGAAATTATTGATAGACAAAAAGTTATAATAACCATCCTATTATAGTCTTTGTGTCATTAAGGCTTGATAAAAGCTATCTTTTGGGGAAGGGGAAAACACCTGCCGCACCTGGCCTCGGCTCTTCATATGCTTCATGCAGGAGCTGCCTTGGCTGGCCTGTTGCTGGTTCACGTCCAGGCCCTGAAGCCTTTTACCATCAACACTCACACGGAGCGGCTGCTTTAAGGTTGGTGACAAATGACCCCTGAAGTCAAGGCAAATTAGAACACCACACCACAGCACTTTGAAATAAACTGCAGCTCATGGCAGTTCATGGCAGCTCTGATCATCCTGTCCTAACCAGGGCTTTGACGCACCATGCCTCACTTACGTACGTTGGGAGGTGTGTGTGTTGTTGTTGCAATCAGAAAATCCCCAAGTAAAAAGATGAGAGCTTTAGGTAAAAACAGTCTGAAATAAAAGAGAGAATAAATCAGTGTATGTTCAATTTTGAATAGAATTCCGCCAAAGACATAATCACAATTTAATTCCAAAGACTTGCTGTGTTTTTATAGAAATTAAAACTTTATATAAAATATCCTAAAAATCACAACAAAAAAGCTCTAGTGTGAAATAACTTATTAAACTTAAACCCAGGTTTTCTACCAATTTGTGTATCAGTTTTGCATGTGTATCTTAGTTTCAAATTACTTTTCCCACTGTTCTCTGTTCCCTCTTTTTATACTGATTTATGGGCCAGTCGGTTGCTAGGGGACTGGCTAAGTGGTTCCTCATCAGTCTGGATTGAGGAGATGTCCTGCTGGAACCTGCTCCGGGATAAGAGCCAAGCAGGAATGCATAGGACAAATAACCATAAATACATTGCTAATGTAGGAAAGAGACAAACTACAAAAAATATTCGGATCAAAAAGCATTCAAGTCAAAGACATGGTCATGAACTTCAGTAGACTATTGCTGTTCCTCCTATGTAGAAGCTTAAGACTACTTGTTTTCACATCACAGGCCATGCTCCTGCAGCTAATTTGGCTGAATCTTTGGCTCTTCAGCTGACCCCAAAGATCTATAGACCCTTGTTAATTTTGCAAGTTCTCGTAATGTAATGAAATTAGACTAGAATAAATCCTTTGAAAATTTCTTCTGCATATATTGTGACATTTATTCCATGCAATTTAGTTATAAACAACATAAATGCAACAAAATGCAAAAACTACAATGCACCTTATTGCATAAATGTGCACACCTTTCAACTAAAACATTTATAAAGCACCTTTAATTTACATTCAGCCTTTAGTGTTTTTTTGGTAGAAATCTGTCAGTATCCCATACTTTGACTTCTGAGCCTTCTCCAGGTGACTCCACACATTTTCAGTCAAAATGCATTATGGACTATGGATGATTTTATTTTCATCTCATTGTTAGGGATCTGGGTGTGTTATGTTGTGTGGTGTCTCATTTCCATGGAGCTGCAGGCTTTACCCGGAGGGTGAAGTTTAGCAGTGTGCTCCTGCACACCTGCTTCTGATCAAGCTCATCAGCTAGAGCCTGATAGGAGCTTGCAACAGGTCTTGTGATGCCTGAATGTCAACCTATGTGGTACCTCTGGCCCTCCATAATTCTCATTGTTTTCCTAGTGTTTATGCTAACCCCGCTCTTTCTGACTTTTAACAAGGTTACCTCCCAAGCTCTTCCTTGGATCTGTCCCCTAGTGATGCCTCTAGGGTTTGCTATTTAAGTCTCCTTGTGTCATGACCTAACTTACAACTCCCTCCACAACTGGCAACATCCAATTTCCTTTCTCCATTGGAACCTCCAGCCTGACCTGTCTGCACTTCAATGCTCCACCATATTTTCCATATCGGCACATTAATCTCCACATGGATCAACACCCCCTGACTCTGCTCACACCTCCAAGCCATCAACCTCTGACCAGTAACATCAACTATCTGATTCTCATCTCTCTATATTCATCCCAAGTATTCACTCCGCTCATGTCCCGCCCTTTTTTCTCACAGTGATCCATCTCCCATCCATCTCAGTGATAAAGAAAGCCAGCAAAACAGGTAAACTTTTATACTTGTCTCCTGGGGGTTTCTCTCCATGTGGGACAGAGGATTCCCATAAAACATGACATTCCTAATGTAATTTGTTGATTTTAGATGTATACTTTTGAGTCACAGTAATGCTGTGACTCTTCAGCTTTCTAGCAGGCAACTAGAGATTTTGAGCCCAAACTGACTGGCATTTGAAACTATTTATAATGTTTTTCATAACAAAAACCTGAGTTCCATCTGAGGAAAAGTAACCCCAGATAATGCTGGCACCTTTGTGTTTCACTGTGGCTATTATGTTATTTTAGTGATGTGCAGGGTTTTTTAGTTTGTTTTGTTTAAAGAGATTTTAACCTTGCCTGCATGTTTTATTTGGAATAAAAGGCTTCTGTCTCACAGCCTTACTGCTCAGTCCACATGTGTAGACAGAACAAGAAAGTCTTACTGACAAGTTTCTATCTTTGTTTTTCTTCTTTGATTCTGTGCCTTTCAACATTTATTTTCACTTATGTCCCTTATTAATGACATCCCTTACTTTGATATTTTGGACCTGACTATGCTACATTGTATATGTAAATAGTTTATGAGAAATAATTTATCATGATCTCATTTTGTTCAAAAGCCTGGCACTTTAACCATTAGTGCACAATTCCACCTTCATCACTGCTTTAATAAAGCAATGAGACATTATTCCTGTGGGTGGATTTAACTGTTTATAGTTTGAAAATAGACATTGTCAAGACTGCCTAATACTTCAAAATTATTTACTCTGCTTCCATGTGACTTATTGATGAAATACAATTTAATGCATTTCTAGTTATTAATGCAAAACCAAAAATGACCAAAAAGTTGTTTTGCTTCATTAAATTAGCACGAGGCTTGTGCAATAGCACAGAGCAGGTGACATGACATAGACAGGAAGCTGTAGCAGTCAATCCAGTCTCTCTTGCACTGTTATAGAGGTTAAAAAACGGATACGGAAACCTAAGATTTGTTGAATCAACAATGTCAAGGATGCAGTTTTACAAGCCATGCAAAGGAAAACAGTGTTTAATAAAAAAAAATAAAAAAAAACTGGCTGTGCAAAATGCAGCCACTTGGAGGTATTGACCAACAGCAGACCATCAAGAGTTGATTTTCATCAGAGACTCCAATACTAATCATTTAAAAAAGCCTCAGAACATCAGATCAGAAATTAAATACATTGATAATTGTAAAACAATTGCTTCAATCTATGACTAACAGACTAGTAGACAAACCTTAGACCCCCAGTTGTAATATCTATTTTAATCAAGAGTCTGGTAACAATATGTTGGCTACCTTAAAATAAATTTTAGCTTCTGAAGAATGTTAGAAATTATTGAAATATACATCAAGTTGATAATGCAAAATTTGCAAATTTCCCAAAATGCAAAGTTTGCAAAATTCTTGTATTTTAAGAAATTATGTGAATTTATTCCATGTGTGTGCAGAGGTTTGCTGTTCAGTAATGTCGGAGCTTGGCTCACCCCTTTCACTATTGTTCTAATACCACTGCCTTATTGGGCTTACTGGACAACACTTAACAGACCAAATTATTATTTAATAAAAATATTAAAATTTTAATAAATAATATATTCGTAATACCAGATTCTACTAACAGGCAGTAAAAGATGACTAGTCTTTTAATTCAGTGTTATGGAAAACAGTGTTATGTTTTCTATAGCACTGAATAAACCCCCACAACTATTGACTAACCTACACCACAACAGTGATTGCAGCCAGGCGCATCCTCTCTCGAAGGATGAAGAGGAGGCACGCCTGCAGTCACGGCATATTTCTCTGTCATCACACCCATTAAGGGTATCAACATACACTCTTCTTATGGACTGTAACGCTGTATGGGTGTGATTGTATATTTGTCTATGTGCATGTTGTCACATGTCTTTATAGATTTGGTTCTTTTTCAGCTTTCTGCTTTTAGAAATTGTGTTCAAAATGAAAGAGTAAAACAAACATTTTGTCCTTTCACTGTGTGCTAGAACTTCACTCAGAAATACTTGTGCAACCAAGAACTGAACTTTCCTGGCATGACATGCTGGTGCGACCCACTATGTCACCATGCAGCCATAGTTTACACATGATTTTATGGTAAACATCATGTACATATCCAGAAAACTGCACCATAGAACTTGAGATAACCAGCTTAATCTAGGAGAAATGGAATGTAGAGGACACTTTATGATTAGTTGGGAGTTCCAAAGGGACAGCAATGGGATTAATGACAGCTTCAACTTTATAGGGACCAACATATCCAGGGGAATGTGTTTCATTTTAAGAACTTTGGGGAAGGTATCAGGCTAGTTTGTGACATGAAGATAATTAAAAACAAATCTGTATGGAGAGTGTTGTGTGGCCCTCAATAGGTTATGTTGAAATTGAATCTGGAAAAGAAAGGTGACCATCACGACAAAAGAGTATTGAGTCTCTTAAGGGGCAGCAGATAAGAGGTTGATTGTGCTCGCTATTGAACGTTCATCCCTCTCCAGCAGCTTCCTCGTAAAAACTAGTTGGTCAGAAACTATTTTTCTTTGATGTCGTTTTACTTTTTAGCAGGAGAAGGATGATGGGCGACAAGAGGTCTGGAATGTAGCTTTCCTTTAAGATCAGATCCCTGAGGGAGTACAGCTCCCAGAATTTGAAGCATCCACCTCCGTTGTCATAGAAATTTTCCAGGATCTGTTTTCACCTTTCTGTCCTTAAAATCCTGTCCCAGAAATGTCACTGATGAGTGAAACTCATACTTTGCGGGCCAAAAGATAAAGCCAATTTTCCAGAAGGTGTTAGAGGACTATGGTGGCAGCGTTTGACAAAATGTCAACAAACCTCGAGACTTGTTTGATAAATTACAACCTATGTTGTTCCCCAGCCATGGGATGTAACATGGACTGAACTGTTCACAAATGGAGTGGTAAAAAACTCTGAATCCCTAAATGCACTGCCTTAGCCTACATTCAGTTTAGCCCAGGAAGGAGTCAAAGCTGGAATCCCATTGATGTCATGGAGCCAAGACTCTAGCAAAACCCTTGTCCCGGCCATGCCTCTTTCAGCACAGCTGATCGCATGGGGAAGGCAGTGTGCAACCACCTAAAAGTCTTGAAACTCGCTGTTGAATGAGACTCTACTTTGAAAAATCCCTGGATTCAAAATTGACTTCAATCTGATGTTAGTGTATCTGACCATCAAAGAACAACCAAAAGTTAGGATCTGCTGTATTTGCATCCAACAAATCATGGGGGCAATTAAGACAAGCGGTCTTAAACTTTCCTTCTCAGCTTTTGCAGAAAAGGAATCTGAGCCAGAGGTTCCCATGGAAGAAAAATCAGAAGACGGCATCGAAACCACAGTTTTGCATGCCTGAAGCGCACAGTCGAAGCAGAAGCTTTCTCCCCTCCAAGCTGCTACTGAGAGCGGCCACCATGGCTTCTTTGTTCGCCATGCAACCCACCTTCGCAGCCCAACTCAATGCCCTTAGGGCCTTCTTCACTTCTGTTCATCAGAATGTTTCACCTAAGCTGTAGTGTCGGGGCATAGAAAATTTGTTTAGGATAAAACCACCTAAATATTTTATGTTTAATTTTGTTTGTAGTTCTAAAGCTAAACTATTTGAGTGTCTCTAAGGCCACTAAGCCTTTAGGCTAGTTTATTTGTCCTGTGTTGTTTTAAAGTTACAACAAACTTCATTTGAATAAGCGGTTTAAACACAGACTGGCCATAACGCACCGCTGGGTCTTATATACACCTTAAAATTTGCATTAATGGTATTTCAAGCACATGTGAAACTACAAGGGTTGCTAAATAGGCTATTTTCCTTTGTTAGCTAAAACCGCTAACTGCTAATGCTAGTGCCAGGAAGGTCAAATAGTCATATCTGGCTCATCACCAAAGTGTGAGAGTCCATAGATGTTCCTCTCCACCATTTTAGTAGTCCATTACTCCATGTGATGGCTTGTTAGCAAAATTAAGATCAACTGTCCAAAAAGGTTAATGATTTCTAATTCAGCAAATAATTCTTTAAAATATTATTTTATTAAAATAATGTTTTATCATCCCTTCAGGTTGATTGAATACATACGAATTGTTCCCTAATTAGTTTCAGTTTGGATGTCATTTCCAAATTGCTCCAAAATAAACAAAATATCCACACTGAACTGTGGTAATTTTTATTGGTCCCCTTTTCCCTTTTATTTGTATATAGTTAGTTTCCCTTTTTCTCTAATTTTGCTTGGTAGCTTTAGTTGAATTGTTTCTAGCCTAGTTAAAGAGATAATTCATATAAATATTGTAACTTGCAGTCAAATAGTTTAATTAATAAATCCTCATATATTTGAAGAGAAGTTGTTGTAAATTTATTCCATATGTCTGCAGTGCGCTGTTTTTAGAATGCCAGTGCTTGAATCACTCTTATCTATTGTTTTCATAGGATAACATTTGACAGACTGAAAGTTGTTTAATTAAATATTAAATAACCAAACTTAAATATATTATTGCACAACAGCCAGCATGGAGATCAAGTTTAGAGAAAATTTAAGCTCCCCCAGTACCATCAAAATGCAAGAAGCTCCATCTATCTGCATTCTAAAGAAAAAGGTCCCACTCAGAATAGGAAGAATAATATCTAATGATTCCTGCACCTGAAGCATTGTAGTGTTTCATTTTATGTTTTTCAGGTTGGAGAATGTAATAATAGCAGCTGGGGAAATGTCAACTCAAGTTTATTTATATAGCTCTTTTCAGCAACAAGGCACTCAAAGCGCTCCCCTAGGGACTCTATAGAGTCTTGTAAACCATAGAATGGAAAGGAAGGGCTTTATGTTTACTCAGCAGCTGTTGAAGGTGGTGGCACTCCTCAGGAACATTAGTTAGTGTTACAAGAGTTTATAGTAAACCCGGAATTATAGTTGAGTGTGAGGTGCTCACAAGGGTTGGCAATCATCAGCAGGCTGGGTTGTAAGAATTATGAGTGACTTTCCATCCAAAGCTAAAACTGATATTGACATGAAATGAGGCTCTTCACCAAAGTGCCAGTGTTGAACTAAGGCATGTTCCATGTTGTTGTGTTTGGATCCAGGGTCAGCTAAGACATTTTGTATCAAAAATAGGAGGATTGCCTCAAAGGTTTGGGATCACCTATGCTGATTGAGTTCATCTTTTAGTTGTAAAACATTCTATACATTAAGAAACATCTGTTTGTGTATCAGGCTGTTCAACCAAGAGTTGACTGCTAGTGTATTTCAAATTTGGCTATGAAGTGGCTTCTTTGTCTCTCTGAAGTTTATCTTCCTAGCCTACTCCCTGAACAGACCATTAATATGAGAGATTTTCAATGCATCATCAAAACATGAAGGAAGAATGGCTGAAGACTGGAAGTCACTGAAGTGCAGTCCCACTAAAACTTTGCACTTCGCCACTGAAACATTCTGGGGATGGGGACCTGGGATTGGAAAAGTATACAATTGGGTTGAGAAGGAGAATAATGATCATTATTTATCTCATGAAGTAATTCTGCTAATTGTTCCAAAGTTTGGCAAAGTTTTGATGTTGACTGAGAGATTGAAGGATTCAATCATATTTAGGT
Source organism: Girardinichthys multiradiatus (assembly GCF_021462225.1). NCBI lineage: Eukaryota > Metazoa > Chordata > Actinopteri > Cyprinodontiformes > Goodeidae > Girardinichthys > Girardinichthys multiradiatus. The sequence goes on from NC_061795.1 coordinate 16,965,923, forward strand.
AAACGTCCAACTTCCCCAGATTTTGCAGTTCTCTGTGGATCTGTTTTGTGAGGATAGCATACAGGTCCTTCTCAAAATATTAGCATATTGTGATAAAGTTAATTATTTTCCATAATGTAATGATGAAAATTTAACATTCATATATTTTAGATTCATTGCACACTAACTGAAATATTTCAGGTCTTTTATTGTTTTAATATGGATGATTTTGGCATACAGCTCATGAAAACCCAAAATTCCTATCTCATAAAATTAGCATATCATTAAAAGGGTCTCTAAACGAGCCATGAACCTAATCATCTGAATCAACGAGTTAACTCTAAACACCTGCAAAAGATTCCTGAGGCTTTTAAAACTCCCAGCCTGGTTCATCACTCAAAACCCCAATCATGGGTAAGACTGTCGACCTGACTGCTGTCCAGAAGGCCACTATTGACACCCTCAAGCAAGAGGGTAAGACACAGAAAGAAATTTCTGAACGAATAGGCTGTTCCCAAAGTGCTGTATCAAGGCACCTCAGTGGGAAGTCTGTGGGAAGGAAAAAGTGTGGCAGAAAACGCTGCACAACGAGAAGAGGTGACCGGACCCTGAGGAAGATTGTGGAGAAGGGCCGATTCCAGACCTCGGGGGACCTGCGGAAGCAGTGGACTGAGTCTGGAGTAAAAACATCCAGAGCCACCGTGCACAGGCGTGTGCAGGAAATGGGCTACAGGTGCCGCATTCCCCAGGTCAAGCTACTTTTGAACCAGAAACAGCAGCAGAAGCGCCTGACCTGGGCTACAGAGAAGCAGTACTGGACTGTTGCTCAGTGGTCCAAAGTACTTTTTTCAGATGAAAGCAAATTCTGCATGTCATTCGGTAATCAAGGTGCCAGAGTCTGGAGGAAGACTGGGGAGAAGGAAATGCCAAAATGCCAGAGGTCCAGTGTCAAGTACCCTCAGTCAGTGATGGTCTGGGGTGCCGTGTCAGCTGCTGGTGTTGGTCCACTGTGTTTTATCAAGGGCAGGGTCAATGCAGCTAGCTATCAGGAGATTTTGGAGCACTTCATGCTTCCATCTGCTGAAAAGCTTTATGGAGATGAAGATTTCATTTTTCAGCACGACCTGGCACCTGCTCACAGTGCCAAAACCACTGGTAAATGGTTTACTGACCATGGTATCACTGTGCTCAATTGGCCTGCCAACTCTCCTGACCTGAACCCCATAGAGAATCTGTGGGATATTGTGAAGAGAACATTGAGAGACTCAAGACCCAACACTCTGGATGAGCTAAAGGCCGCTATCGAAGCATCCTGGGCCTCCATAAGACCTCAGCAGTGCCACAGGCTGATTGCCTCCATGCCACGCCGCATTGAAGCAGTTATTTCTGCAAAAGGATTCCCAACCAAGTATTGAGTGCATAACTGTACATGATTATTTGAAGGTTGACGTTTTTTATATTAAAAACACTTTTTTTTTAATTGGTCGGATGAAATATGCTAATTTTGTGAGATAGGAATTTTGGGTTTTCATGAGCTGTATGCCAAAATCATCCGTATTAAGACAATAAAAGACCTGAAATATTTCAGTTAGTGTGCAATGAATCTAAAATATATTAATGTTAAATTTTCATCATTACATTATGGAAAATAATTAACTTTATCACAATATGCTAATATTTTGAGAAGGACCTGTAAATGTTTTCATTATGTTTGAGAAAAATTTCATTGACCCAAATGCAGAAAAAACGTAAACATTGTGTGTATGAGTTATAATATTGTATACTATTATATACAAGGTCATGAGATTTTGTCTGGTGATCCAGGTAGGTTTTTCTAGGTTACAAAGAGACGCAATGCAGGTAATGAGGGGTCACTGAAAACATCATTCAAGAAAGCTTGCCGACATGAAGGCATTGGTGGAAATTGCCTCTGGTCCTTTTAAGCAGTGACATCATGAGGTGAAACACACAGGTGGATAGTAGTGCCGCAGAAGGAGCTTCACCCTCACAGAGCATTTGCAGCACATAAATACACTGCTCAAAAAAATAAAGGCGAACACTCAAATAACACATTCTAGATCTGAATGAATGAAATATTCTCATTGAATACTTTGTTTTGTACAAAGTTGAATGTGCTGACAACAAAATCACACAAAAATCCTCAATGGAAATCAAATTTATTAACCAATGGAGGCCTGGATTTGGAGTCACACACAAAATTAAAGTGGAAAAACACACTAGAGGCTGATCCAACTTTCATGTAATGTCCTTAAAACAAGTCAAAGTGAGACTCAGTATTGTGTGTGGCCTCCACATGCCTGTATGACCTCCCTACAACGCCTGGGCATGCTCCTGATGAGACGGCAGATGGTCTCCTGAGGTATCTCCTCCCAGACCTGGACTAAAGCATCCGCCAACTCCTGGACAGTCTGTGGTCCAATGTGATGTCGGTGAATGGAGCGAGACATGATGTCCCAGATGTGCCCAATCGGATTCAGGTCTGGGGAACGGGCGGGCCAGTCCATAGCTTCAATGTCTTCATCTTGTAGGAACTGCTGACACACTCCAGCCACATGAGGTCTAGCATTGTCCTGCATTAGGAGGAACCCAGGGCCAACCGCACCAGCATATGGTCTCACAAGTGGTCTGAGGATCTCATCTCGGTACCTAATGGCAGTCAGGCTACCTCTGGCGAGCACATGGAGGGCCATGTGGCCCTCCAAAGAAATGCCACCCCACACAATGACTGACCCACTGCCTAACCAGTCATGCTGAAGGATGCTGCAGGCAGCACATCACTCTCCACGGTGTCTCCAGTCTCTGTCATGTCTGTCACATGTGCTCAGTGTGAACCTGCTTTCATCTGTGAAGAGCACAGGGCGCCAGTGGCGAATTTGCCAATCCTGGTGTTCTCTGGCAAATGCCAAGCGTCCTGCACGGTGTTGGGCTGTGAGCACAACCCCCATTTGTGGACGTCGGGCCCTCATACCATCCTCATGGAGTCAGTTTCTAACCGTTTGTGCAGACACATGCACATTTGTGGCCTGCTGAAGGTCATTTTGCAGGGCTCTGGCAGTGCTCCTCCTCTTCCTCCTTGTACAAAGGCGGATGTAGCGGTCCTGCTGCTGGGTTGTTGCCCTCTTATGGCCTTCTCCACGTCTCCTGGTGTACTGGCCTGTCTCCTGGAAGCGCCTCCAGGCTCTGGACACTACGCTGACAGACACAGCAAACCTTCTTGCCACAGCTCGCATTGATGTGCCATCCTGGATAAGCTGCACTACCTGAGCCACTTGTGTGGGTTGTAGAGTCCGTCTCATGCTACCACGAGTGTGAAAGCACCACCAACATTCAAAAGTGACCAAAACATCAGCCAGAAAGCATAGGTACTGAGAAGTGGTCTGTGGTCCCCACCTGCAGAACCACTCCTTTATTGAGTGTCTTGCTAATCACCAAAGATTTCCCCCTGTTGTCTATTCTATTTGCACAACAGCATGTGAAATTGATTGTCAATCAGTGTTGCTTCCTAGGTGGACAGTTTGATTTCACGTAAGTTTGATTTACTTGGAGTTAAATTGTGTTGTTTAGGTGTTCCCTTTAAGGAAAATGTTTAACTTTGCAAAGTCAACCTGTCCCAAGAGGATACTTCAGTGCATTAGTCAGGGGTAAATGTGCTGAACTGGCAGCATGGGTCAGACAGATGTGAAAGGTGTCACTGTGATGATTTACTGTCTTTATTGTTTTTATAACCAGCATAGAGTACAAAAATGTTCTGCAGCTGGTTCATGCACAGAGCAATGGGTTATGGTTCTACAAAAAGTGTTAAAAAAGAGACTTGGATGGCATGTTTTTGAGTTTGCCTTTGCTTTGGCTTCAGGCAAGGCACTTTTTATGATGTTGTGGTAATTAATTTCTTTTTGTCATTCCTGCGGCCAAGCTTAACACGCACCCTGCATTTTGTTTTGAATGTATGATTAGTAAAAAAGTGAGTAAATGTTATTCTCTTGGCACGCTAAAAACATTATCCCTTCTGAGAAGGGAGATTTATTACACCAGAAAATATGGCACATATCAGAAAATAAAAGGCACAAAATAAATCTTGACCACATGATCTTAATTTGAAAGAATATGATGAAATCAAGGCGAGCTAATCAGGGACAGATGATTTTAATGCACATGTATTTGGCTAAAATCTTGAGCTTAAAATCTGCTTCGTAAAAGCCTTACAACTGTTAGAACCCAGTATGCTGTGAATTAGAGCCAAAATGCCAAACTAACCACAAAGCTGCCCGTTACTGAACTCTGGACTTGACCATGCTGATGTTGGTGCATTTCCCTCTATGTTTCCCCGTGCATATAAGTGTGGGAGTTAATTCATCTTCTCGTGGTTTTTCAGAGGACAACGAAGGCTGTCGTGCGGATATCCACGAGAGCAGTTTGTTGTGGCTTGGAGGGCATTTATTCATGGCAGCACAGTGGAAATGCGTTTTTCAGTTTGGGTTTGTCAAGTTACAGGAATTCAGAGGCCCACAGTCAGCCTTTGATTGGTAAACAAAATCATTATCAAACCCTATTTTAGGATTATTTCTTTAACTGTGAGAGAAAACGGATGAAAAGAAGCCTATAATATGCGCAATAAATGTCACAATATAGTTTGAGCTTGCTATTAGTATGCCAGCAGTTATAAAGAAGCTTGTAAATTGTATTAACTTAGTATAAAGAATTATAGTTTGTTATACTTTTATTTGAGCTTTTTAAAGTCTGACTATGACATTTCCTTTAGATCAGTATGTTTTTTTTAATTCATATTCTCCGTTTATTCTGTTTCCATATGTTTTATAACTGTTTTGCTGTTTTATAACTGCTTAACTAGTTGTTTTGATTTTTCTTTAGACGGAATAGGGGTCACGGGAAGGCACAAATTTAAGAGCTGGAAAGCACACACCTACACACATTAATTCTCAATGGTACTTGCGCTCCTGTGGCACACACAGCCTTTACCCCAACAGCCCCGGGGGATTAGTAATGGTTTCTTGGCTGAAAGCTGGGCTTCTAGCACCACTCATCATTGAGATCCCATATTGAGGGTATTTTCACCTCACCTCGCTGTATTTTTCTTGCACTAAATGCATATGTTTTCATCGTGAGACTACATGTTAAAAGAGGAGTGATCGTTGTAATTATAATAAAACATAGTTTAAGGGAGGGCCGTGTGTTTGTCTAAATGTGGTTTTAAATTGCACATGCTGGATTCCTGATTTGAGCATTAACGCTGCGATCTCATGACAAGTCTATTAATGGTTTTACAACTGCCTGTCACCATGGCAGCATGGACAGCCTGAAGCAGTACACTCTTGGAGAACAATATGAGTGTGCTGAGTGTCTTCAGGATTAGGATCACAAGGCTATTTTTTATCTTCTCTATAACCCACCAAAAAAGGAGTAATGGTGAATCTAATCTCCCTTCAGCACTTTTGGCCAAAGACAAGAGTAGGAGGCTTATGTGTGTATGTGTGTGTGCTTTCCTTTTATTGGCATTTTTAGGAGATTAGAGACTAAATGGTGCATGCTAACAAGTGCTGCCACAGAATATCAATCAGAGGCCTTAGCTTTACCAGTGCTTAGACTGAGGAGGGCTTCAGTATTCATGACACGTTCACACGCAAACTGCAACACACAGGCTTCAACTTCAGCTTGGTTCTACTGTGCGTTTCTTTAAATTCCCAAACAAAATCGGAAAAAGTCTCCTAGAAATGCTACTTTTCCCGAAATTTGCCATTTGTCAGCTAGAATTTCATTTTAATTTTTTTCAATTAATGCTTAGTATCGTTACCTCCTTTAAAGAGCTTGGGGAAACACAAACTGGAAAAAAATCTTCTTGCTGAGACAGCAAAAACAACCCTAATAAGGCTGACTCATTTCACTTGTGCATTGTGTGTGTATATTTGTGTGACTTAGCCAGTTCCCTTTGGTTTTCTTTATGTAAATTGGACCAAACATGGAGAAATATGCTGCTTTCCAATGATGGAAATACCATTGATGTTGCACCCACTTCACAATGTGTTAGCTGCAAGTGAAAAGCCAGTAGAATTTGCTAGCCATTTTGTTTGGTAACAGGCTAGGGTTATAGTATGATAGCAAATAATTTTTATGTTATCCTTTCAAGCATCATTTTTACAGTGAAACAATATCAGTACTATGTGTGCAACTGATTTAATGATATACTGGCTGGTGTAGGGGCATTACTGACGTCAAAAGATGTTTAATTTCCTTTATCCTTGTAAACTTAGCACAGACGTAAAGTGGACCATTTGGTTGATTATACCTTGATGTAGCCTTGTTGCAACAACTAGTGATGGAAAGCTTGCTCATCTATCTTTGGTGCCACATTTGTAAGAAACATGAGTTTGTGGTTTCAGCAGCACAGTTAAGTATGCGAGGTAATACATCAGAAAACTTGCCAAATGCCTTTTGCTAGTGCCAAACATCCTATTCTGCTATGGTTTTTTTTTTGTCCAAATTGTTTTATTGGACATAGCGGCAAAGTAACGATTTATTCATTTACTAAACAGGTGACTTAGTAGTGTGTGTACAAAAAAAAAAAAAAACCTGTAGACAACAACAATAATCTGTAACCTCCTTCTCATGTGGGTCACCTGCTTGGCTTTTAGTTACATAAAACCCTTACTACCGAGCTGCAACCAGTAATGCTACAGTTGCTTTGTTGGCAGATTGCACTTGTTTTTCTGACATCCTTCACAACCAGTGATGTTAGCAGGTCATCTGCCTCTCTTTCTTCTAACATAGCTCAGAAATATGGCGCGGTATCAGTGCCAAAATTAAGACTATTGCCCACCCAGTGGTGGCTACTTCTTTGTTGCGGGAGGCTATATCCATTCCAAAGCCAGGTACTTATCTGATTAATGATAGGCCGGCGCCGGTAATTGAGCAGCCGGCACTGGCAAATGAGAAGGAAAGTACTCACTTGAGTTAGCTCTGGAGAGGCTAGCAATAGCATTGGAGAGGCAGGCGGTTGCATTGGATGAGCTGGCAATAGCACTGGAGAAGCTGGCAATAGCACTGGAGAAGCTGGCAATACCATTGGAGAGGCTGGCAATAGCATTGGAGAAGCTACTGGCATTAGCAGTGGAGAAGCTAATGACTAGCATGCTTCTTGTGTTTATTGGCAGTTGGCAAGAAACTTGAGGTGTGCATTACTGCCACCAACTAGTATGGAGTGTGATTATGATCTATATTACATAATATATAATCATATCCTATTAAATAATTTAGTACATTAGACATTAATCAACATAAAGCATTAAGATTTTGCACAGGAGCTTTTAGAACAACCCCAACAACAGCACTGGAGGTAGAAATGGGAGAAATGCTGTTAGATTTGAGAAGAACACAATGAGCAATAAATTACTGGTTAAATCTACAGGGCAATAACCCAGATGGTCCTACACTTGACATCTTAAAGCCATGCTGGAAAAAAAGAGATATAAAAGGTTTTGGATGTCCCAATTGGAAGGATGACAGTAGAATTTCAAATACAAAATGTAGAAATAAATAATACTACCTCTACCTGTTTTACCATCCTGGATTTTACCAGAAGTAACAGTAGACATGACTTTATTGAAAATAAAAAAGGTAAGGACATGCATTTTAGATTCAAATACAATACAGGAATATATAAACAGTTATTATCAGTTTATTCAGATTTATACAGATGCATCACAAATAAATGGAAAAATAGGAGTGGCAGTCATAATCAAGATGTTATCTCACCATAGTGAAAGTTTTGCTGAGGCTTGGCTCCAAAGACATACATGGATTGCACAGACGTGAGAAAACGCTTACAAACTTTTAAGGACACTTGGAACACTTTTTTTTTTAGGTTGCCAATTTTGTCATTAACTCTGACCAAATTTAATCCTCTACAGTTTAAACACTTGCAGAATATAAAAGCACTAACAAAATGTAAACCCCTTCAAAATTTAAACATTGCACAATTCAAAACACATTTGCAGAATTCACAGCATGCAGAATTTAAAAACCCTTATAGAAAAATGAACATATGTACATAAAATGTGGCATGTAGTATTTCGTATTTACGTAAGGTGCAACTTGTGCTGAAACAGTCTATAAGATGGGCTGGTGGTTTGTTTGATTGTCAGCAGGTATGCTTAATGTCTGCCTGCAGGGGGACAACTGCCTTCACTGCTTCTGGAAAGAAACTATTTCTGAGCCTATTTGTTTTTTTTCTGTGTTGTTCCTGAATCGTTTTCCTGACTGAAGTGGGACAAACAGTGCTTTGCCCAGGTGGATGTGGTCTCTAGCAATGTGTCTGGCTCTTTTCTGGACTTGTGTGTGTCCAGATCCGGTAGACGACATCCCACAATCCCCTGTGCTGTCTTTACCACCCATGCTAAGTCCTTTATCTCCTGTGCCGTGCAGCTTCCATACCACACTGTCACACTAAGGCACAGGACACTTTCAATTGTGGCTCGGTAAAGGTTTGTGAGCAGCTGAGTAGAGAGTCCAATTCATTTCAGCTTCCTGAGAAAGAAGAGCCGTTGTTAGGCCTTCTTTACCAGGTGGGAGGTGTTTTCAGTTCAGGAGAGGTCACAGGAAATGTGAATGCCCAGGAACCTTATGCTGTCCACACGCTCCACCACCTCCCCCTGTATGTAGAGATGAGCGTGTTCAGTCCTCCTGGACCTCCTGTAATCCACTATAGTACCTGAGTTTCAGGTGGGGATTGGAAAACGAATCTCAGATGGTTTGTCTGTATACACAGGAGAAATGTTAGCAGTTTTGTCAGCAGTACAGTGGATGGAGGACATTAGACCATTAAATTTGTTCAGATTCAAGAGTCTAAAACATAATCATTCAGATGGCAGGCCAGATATTTCATTAGAAATACAACTAACACTATTCAGAATACAAGGGATGGGTTTAACAATGGCATTTTTATGGATACCTGCACATATTGGATTAAAAGGAAATAAAATCACAGATAGGATGGCTAAGAAGGCAACTCGTACCCATATAGAGTTTACAGTTCATATTAGTAAATTAGAGGCAATGAGCATTATCAAACAAAAACTGAAAAAAGAATGGCAGAAAAAGTGGGATAGGGAAAGTAAAAGAGGATGGTTTTATAGAATCAAGTCAGTCAGAGAAATAAGAAGTGTAAGAAGGAGCAGAAAGGAGAAAACGCTAATAAGATTAAGATTTTGACACTCAGGACTGAACAGTACACTTTTTAAGACACAACAGCATAATACAGGAAAATGTGACCATTGTGGGGAAAATGAAATGATACATGTTATATTAAATTGTCAGAAATATAAAATAGAAAGATTAATGAGGAGAGAACTTGAGAAAATTAAAGAAATGTTTAATATAATAGATATATTTGTAAGGAAATTTGGAAGCAAACAGATACAAATTATTAAAAAGATTTTTAAAAATAACTAAATTATTTAATAGAATTTGATTATATATTATGTAAAATAGATATGAATCCATCACGAATCATGGAGGCGGTAATGCACACCTCAAGTTTTTTGACACCCACCAATAAACACCAGAATAAGAATCATGCTAGTCACTAGCCTCTCCAATGCTAACACCAGTAGCTTCTCCAATGCTAAGGGCGTTAGCTTCTCCAATGTTACTGCCAGCCTCTCCAATGCTTTTGCCAGCCTATCTGCTATTGTCAGCCTCTCTAATGCTAACACCAGCTTCTCCAATGCTTATGGCAGCTTCTCCAATGCTTTTGCCAGCCTCTCCAAAGGTATTGCCAGCCTATCCAATGCAATCGCCTGCCTCTACAATGCTATTGCAAGCCCCTCCAGAGCTAACGCAATTGAGTACTCTCCTTCTCATTTGCGAGCGCTGGCTGCTCAGTTATTGGTACCGGCCTATCATTGATCAGAATAGTAGCTGGCTTTGGAATGGATATAGCCTCCTGCAACAAGGAAGTAGCCACCGCTGGGTGCACAATAGTCTTAATTTTGTCACTGATACCACGCCATACAGAAACAGCTTATCTTCCACTGACTGATTAGAATGCTATCGATACCTTTGAACATGCATGCACACTAGTACATCTCCTGCTTTCTTTCACTGTTCAATTAAGCAAAGTAAGGGAAATGCCCAAAAATGCCAGGTACCTCAGAATTTAAAACGATATATGTTGCACAGGCCAGTGGACAGACAATTATGACGAAGGAATGACATGTATTTATTGACCATGTCCCCCTGCTACTTGGGAAAAGTGTGACAGTTGGGCACACTGTCACATCTCTTACCGCTTTACGCTGTTTCCGTCTAAATCCATAGGACAATGTCAAAATTGATCATAAAATTAATACCTAAGTAGAAGCATTGCAGAGATTTCTTATTTCTTTATTATAAGGAAATTGTGTTGCCTCACTAGCATGAGCTGCCAGCTCTTCACAATTATCTTTTTAAATTTGATCTCTAACATCTTCATCACAGTTGTTTTCACCTACAGGTCCTTCTCAAAATATTAGCATATTGTGATGAAGTTCATTATTTTCCATAATGTCATGATGACAATTTAACATTCATATATTTTAGATTCATTGCACACTAACTGAAATATTTCAGGTCTTTTATTGTCTTAATACGGATGATTTTGGCATACAGCTCATGAAAACCCAAAATTCCTATCTCGCAAAATTAGCATATCATTAAAAGGGTCTCTAAACGAGCTATGAACCTAATCATCTGAATCAACAAGTTAACTCTAAACACCTGCAAAAGATTCCTGAGGCCTTTAAAACTCCCAGCCTGGTTCATCACTCAAAACCCCAATCATGGGTAAGACTGCCGACCTGACTGCTGTCCAGAAGGCCACTATTGACACCCTCAAGCAAGAGGGTAAGACACAGAAAGAAATTTCTGAACGAATACGCTGTTCCCAGAGTGCTGTATCAAGGCACCTCAGTGGGAAGTTTGTGGGAAGGAAAAAGTGTGGCAGAAAATGCTGCACGAGAAGAGGTGACCGGACCCTGAGGAAGATTGTGGAGAAGGGCCGATTCCAGACCTTGGGGGACCTGCGGAAGCAGTGGACTGAGTCTGGAGTAGAAACATCCAGAGCCACCGTGCACAGGCGTGTGCAGGAAATGGGCTACAGGTGCCGCATTCCCCAGGTCAAGCCACTTTTGAACCAGAAACAGCGGCAGAAGCGCCTGACCTGGGCTACAGAGAAGCAGCACTGGACTGTTGCTCAGTGGTCCAAAGTACTTTCTTCGGATGAAAGCAAATTCTGCATGTCATTCGGAAATCAAGGTGCCAGAGTCTGGAGGAAGACTGGGGAGAAGGAAATGCCAAAATGCCAGAAGTCCAGTGTCAAGTACCCACAGTCAGTGATGGTCTGGGGTGCCGTGTCAGCTGCTGGTGTTGGTCCACTGTGTTTTATCAAGGGCAGGGTCAATGCAGCTAGCTATCAGGAGATTTTGGAGCACTTCATGCTTCCATCTGCTGAAAAGCTTTATGGAGATGAAGATTTCATTTTTCAGCACGACCTGGCACCTGCTCACAGTGCCAAAACCACTGGTAAATGGTTTACTGACCATGGTATCACTGTGCTCAATTGGCCTGCCAACTCTCCTGACCTGAACCCCATAGAGAATCTGTGGGATATTGTGAAGAGAACGTTGAGAGACTCAAGACCCAACACTCTGGATGAGCTAAAGGCCGCTATCGAAGCATCCTGGGCCTCCATAAGACCTCAGCAGTGCCACAGGCTGATTGCCTCCATGCCACGCCGCATTGAAGCAGTCATTCCTGCAAAAGGATTCCCGACCAAGTATTGAGTGCATAACTGTACATGATTATTTGAAGGTTGACGTTTTTTGTATAAAAAACACTTTTCTTTTATTGGTCGGATGAAATATGCTAATTTTGTGAGATAGGAATTTTGGGTTTTCATGAGCTGTATGCCACAATCATCCGTATTAAGACAATAAAAGACCTGAAATATTTCAGTTAGTGTGCAATGAATCTAAAATATATGAATGTTAAATTTTCATCATGACATTATGGAAAATAATGAACTTTATCACAATATGCTAATATTTTGAGAAGGACCTGTATATTCAAGGTAAAAGGAACATATGTGGTAGAGGAAAGGACAATTTCAAAATGAAATCAAGTCTTCCATTTTTTTTAAACATTAAATAACCTTCCAAAATTTAACAGCACCTGGCTGCTTTCTTTGGTATTGTTTAACTGTGTTTTTCTCACAGTCTCCAGTGCCAGTCCTGCTTTTGTAGGAACTTGCAAAGTCTGCAAACATGCACACATTATACACACATTCAATGCATGTTCGGTTTATCATATTTAGATTTCACTTGCTTTCACATTAAAGCCTGAAAAAACAAAGAGCCAACAAACCAGGAGGGTACTTGTTGCGGACTCAGTTAGGGACTCACCGTTTCTGTTTTAGAGTAGACCACAACAATGAAACAAATCTCAAAAACTCTACTGCCACGTGTGTGTGTCTTTCAGCACAAGTGCTTACATAAGAGAGAAGATGATAGAACATAAAAGCATACATCTACACAGCCATGCATGATACTTAATAAAGCTGCCAAACTTACAGCGTACATTTTTCTTCTTTCTTGTGCCATCTATCTTTCCTGCTTTCCCTAAGACCATCTCTCTTTTCTCCCACGCAGTTTATGCTCTTAAACGCTCACATTTTCTACCACTACCGTCCTTATAAAGGTAATACAACAACATCTGGGATAGTTTTTCACAGTATTTCACATTATTTATACCACAGATTAAAGTTTTGCATCTTTAAAGTGCGAGTTTTCAGTAATTAGAAGTATCTATTTGCAAAAACAAATTCCAGTGTTAAGAAGTTGCTTTTCAATAGTGGTGGATAATGTTAAAAAACTGTTATGTATGTTACAATCGAAAAAAATCCTTTAACTCTACAGATAGCACAGCACCTGTAGTTGCGCCAGTTCGAGTTGTATCACTGAGTTCATACAATTGTCAAAAACAGACAATCCAATCACTGATACTATAAAAGCTTCAATGTGTTACATTAATTTTAGTAACTACTTTTTCCTATAGATGTCTGTTGGTAAAAAGTGAATAAGCAGTGTACAATTTTCTTTCATACTAAATTGTTAATGATTAATCTCCATTCACAAGTAAGACAAGGCATGAAGCACACAAAACTGTCATAATTTGTCTGTGATAGGTTTTGAGTTGCGGTTCCTAGTCTGCCTTCCCAACATTCTTCAGTTGCTCTTATTTGAGTTTATGATTTATCATTTTTTTATCCTTGTTTTTACTCTCTTGGATTCATGTCTTAGTCAATGTCTTAAGTTAGTTATATGTCATGTAGACCTGGTTCCTCCCTGTATATGTTCTTTAGTTAGTTTCATTGTTTACCTAATTCTCTTCACTTAGATGTTATTTTCCTGGATTCCTGCTCATCTGTGTTAATTTACCACCCTCCTTCGGTTGCCTATTTTCTCTCTTCCACCAGCTGTTCCTGATTCCCTCCTGATTAGCTCCCAGTGTTCATTGGTCCATTCTCCACTCTACCCCAGTACTTATACCTTCTGGTTTTCATTGTTCCACCGCTGGATCCCTGTTTCCCTGTTCTATGTCTCTGTGTTCCTGCCTGTACCTTGCCGGAGTTCTGTGTTCTCAGTAAGTCACTATTAAAAAACCATCTGCTCACCATGCGATTTCCGTCCTCTTTGGTCCTGCACCTCCAACCCAAAAACACCCCGTTATGACAAAAACTGTGACTTCAGCCGGGAGAAGCCCGAACGAGAAACACAAGGCAATTCCCCAGTGGGCCATCCACCTGCAGGGGGAACCATGGGGATATGGTTCAAAGAGGATCAGGCAGCGCACAAAGGTGGAGACCTCAACAACCAGGTCTCTGGGTGCTTAAACTGGCTTTAGGTCGAGAGATATTGGCTAGAAATAGTTGGTCTTACCCACATGCACAGCGTGGGCTCTGGAACCCAGCTCCTTGAGAGAGGTTGGACTCTCTTATACTCTGGAGTGACTCACAAGGAGAGGCAGCAGGCTGGGGTGGGGTTTCTTGTCGTCCCCTCGTGTTGGGATTTACCCCAGGTTTCCCCTAAGATTTCTTTCACACAGAATAATTGTCACTATGAATATTTCTCTACCATTCCTATTTTAATTTTCTAAAAAACTGGTTTAAATTTTTCAGGCAATTCAAATGACAGAAATCCTTACAGAATGATACTTCCATCGCTATGTGTTCTTGATGTGATAGTGTGCTTTTTAGGTACAGTGTCACAAACACCACTCATCATTTTTCTTTATGCATAACAGGTTCACTTTGTCACATATGATGAGAATACATTCTTCAGATGTTCTGAGGTATCTAACAGTTTTCCAGATAGTCTACCTTAGTAGAAAATCAAACTCTTAAAGTACAGAGATGTGCATAGATTTCTACTCCATGCAGTAGAACTTTGCTGCTTCCTTCTAGGCTGCTCTGAGTATTTGGCTCATCAACCAATAGTTTACTGTATGGTTCCCTGCGATATATATTTAAGCTTTGAGATAATTTTCCAGAACTTTGTTCTTAAACTATTTACAGATGCTTGTGACCTTTATTTGCTTGTTGTGCTATTTGCTTTTTGGTTCCCCACTCCCAGTAGGGCTAAAGAGTCTGGTGACTTATCCAAATGCACTTGTTTGTTGACCAGAAAACTCTGGCCAGGGTGTGATGTTACAAAAGTTCAATCAACCAAGCTGACAGAATGCCATTAGACATGAATGTACATAGTAACCTTTTAACTAGACCCTGAATTAAACAGAGGCCCTGTCATATCCTGGTCAGGTTAACTTAACCAACTCCCAATGTGATTGCACCCAAGTTAAAATAACTTCACTTCAGGCACAAGAACTCTGTGCCCAGAGACAACTTGATATCTGTCCACAAGACCAACACGGAGAGAACATAGCAGTGTTTCAATATCTGGATCATTTGATGCAAAATTAAAGCCATATTGTGACATGAGCTGTGATTTGGAAGAACATATCTAACAGTTTGAGAGTAAAAGATAAATTTAAAAAGCAATAGAAAAGACATACATGCATTTTTATACCAAACATTTCTAGCTAATACAACTGTCTTTCATTACAATCACTTTATTCTGGAATCAGTGAGTACCAAGCGATGGTAAATTTTCTTAACAACTGATGCCCTCATCAACATATTTCTACCCATTGTGTGCCCCGGTCAGCACTTTTCTCTTTTGTTTTTGTCTCTAGTTCCACAGCAAGCACAGCAATCCCTGCTTCCAATGTGAAACAGCCTTAGAGTGTCGGGAAAAAAATGCAAGAAAAGAAAGCATTTGCTGGAAATCAGGATGTCTTTGAAGAGCTCTGGACTCTTGCAAGCAAGACCTGCATGCAAGAGGGAGCGACATCTGTGGACAATCGCATGTACAATGAAGCTCAAGGGGGCAGTCACATGAGGAAGATTGTTATTTTTCAGGTTACATTAAGTCCCTCCTTAATTCACTCAGTTTTTGTGGGTGCAGTCCTCTTCTTATTGTTGGCTTTATCCTCACCAAGTCCATTACTTTTTGCAACTAACTGCTTTGCTTCATGTCTAAGTCAAGAAAGCTCTAACATTTAAAGCTTTCACTATTAAACATCTTTAACATAAGAAACTCTAAAACAAATAATTTTCCAAACCTAGAAATGTCAAAATTTCAGATTGTAATAAAATTTCAGACAGGCAAGGCAAGTTTAAACAAACAAAGAACTGTCATGATTTGGGGTTGTTTGGTTTTTGGTTTCGGGTTTTTCCTTATGTTTTTCACTGTTCAAGTTTTGAATCATGTTTCTGTTTATTTTCCTGGTCATGCTTTTGTTTTGTCGTCTTGTTCATGTTTTGTCAAGTTTGATTTTCGGATCTGGTTATGCTTTTGCTTCATGTTTTTCTAGTTTGTGTTCAAGAGTCTCTGTTTTGCTCCAGTCACGTTTTGTTCTGTTAATTAAGTTTATTCGGTTCACCTGCTTCAAGTTAATCTGTCTCCTTGCTCCACCTGGTTTTCACGCCATATATTCACACCTGTTCTGTTAGTCGTCGTGGAGACATTTCTCATGTTCATGTCTAGTTCTCTAACCAAGTCTTGTCTTTTTGAACATGCCATGCCTGTCTTGCCTGCCCGTTTGTTTTGTTTCTGCCTCCTGCTGAGTGTGAGTTTTCGTAATTAAACCTTTTTTTTTTTCACTTACCATCACACTGCCTGCTCGTCTGCATTCTGGGGTCCTATATCTTGCAAACCTTAACAAGAACAGTCTATACATATCATAAAATCAAAGAAACAAGTATTCTAAGAGAACTATATCCTGAAGTAGAAGTGTCCTTGGTTGTTCTTTTTTATTTGTAAAAATATCTTACATCTACCTAATGCCATAAATCTGTCCATCTTTTACACCCGCCTAATCCTTGTAGAGTCAAAGGGGGCATGGTAAGTTGTTATTCTCCAAAGGCCTACTGTCAATGGGTAAGAGGCAGGATACACACTGGGCAGATCACTAGTCCATCACAGGACTGCACAGAGACAGATGGGACATATTAGAGAGGCTTATTACCCAAACATGCATGTGTTAAGTGGAAGGAAACAAACGTTTTGAGACTAACCGTAATATTGTTGTAAAGAAACTTTCTGCTTAATTTTTTTCATGGTAGAAAATTGCAATAAGCCCAAAGCTGGGGAGACCCTACACGATTTTGTGCGGAATTGCACCTCTGATTGCCCATTCGGGAGAGTCTGTGTCAGTGCACACTAGTTGTGCTCAGTCAGCAGGGAGAGTTTCCACAAAAATCATTTAGTGTAAGATGGGCTGAAGACTGGACTTTTCAAGGGAGGAGGAACCATCCCGGTCTGACCTAAATTGCATCTAATCGATTTTATAGGGGATTGTAACTGAAAGAGACCTGTCCGGATTCTGAGAATATCTTCTCTTACCTTCATCAACTGTTGTGGTAGGTTCCTTTAAACTGTCGCCCTTGCCAGAGTTTTCACGCCACCAGTTCTGCTTCTATTAACTCACTGATGGCTGGAGCTATGGCAGCTGAAGCTCAGCCTCCAGCCATCAGTGTAATGCGCTGTGGAGTTAATTTTCAATTTCAATTTTTTTTTTTTTACTGTGTCAATGGACACAGAGATGGAAAAAAAGCAAGAATGAGAGAGAGGTGGGGCAAAAAGGAAAAAGGGAAAGAAGGAAGAAAGAACAAAGGAGAGAAAGAAAGGTGTAGACAATATCAGATAACACATGACTGCTTCTCCACCTGCACAACACCCCCCCCCACCAGAACCAGAAACAGACACGGAGGAGATCAGAGCCACAGACATCCAAAGGCCTCCCAGAGCACAGGGACCCCTGGAGTACCACCACCGGAACTATCGCAAATTGGGGCCCAGACTGTCATGGGACCGTGGAAATGGAAACCCTCACGGCACTTCAATGACACACCCGCACCCCAAGGCCCTACATGATGTGTGGGGAGGGAAGGACTGGGGGGCAACATGCTCTCTCAGGTAGCCAGCTCCCTGCCTTAGCCTGATAGGCACCCCCGTTCGCCGAGTTGCAACAAAAGGAGGGAGGCACAGGCACATCCAGTAGGGCCCATGGCTAGGGACAGGCACCGCCCCCGAGAACCGATCAAAAACCGGGACCAACACCTCCAGCACCGATCCGCAGTTCCGACACCCAGTCCTCCGCCCGACGAAGAAGCCACCAAACCCCAACAAAGAGGAGCCAGCCGGGAGCACACATTGACGATGAAGAGTGTGGCTCTACTCTAAGAGAGCAGACCAGCTGGCCCAGCACAACAAGAATACGCCATACAAAGGAGGGCACGCAACCAACATGCCCAACCACCCCGAACCCACTGTGCAAAGCCAGCAGAGCATCCAGTCCCATATGCCCCCCAGCCTTGCACTGGACCACACCCACAACAAGGCCAGCGGAGCAACAAAACACGACCCACACCAGTGCATGCAAGATGTGGCAGAAACACTTTAAGATGGAAAAGAAGGACAACAACTTATGGAAAAGGTTAAGCAAAGAGCCATGCCTGCCACAAGCACAACAAGGAGAGCAGAACTGTTCTACCAAGATGTACAGACCCAGCTCGACTGTGCCATTCAAAGTGCATTTAATATTGGTACTTAAATTGGATTGGACTTTTCTGTTCAGATGATTTCATGGGCATATGAAATATTTATCAGTAGTTAAAAAACAAAAACTCTAGTGTTAATTAAATATTAAATAACAATGAACAAAAATATTTTTGTCAGTTGATTTAAAATGTTCGGACCCCAAAGTGTTTGGATGATGGACGTAGCGGACCTCCTGCTATTTTAGTTGGGGACCCCTGACCTAGTCTTGCTGAGTCTGTGTGTACTGGAAGAGAGCACACTGCAATTACTTGCAAAGTTAGTTAAGTTTAGTTAAACTAATGACAAAGTACTTAACCACCAACACTTATTTTGCACCTTATTGTAGCCCTAACCCAAATACCCGAATACCAGTACAATTTCAGTTATGATGTTATTGTCTCGGGGGTTCATTAACTAGGAGTAGTTGATTTCACTCTGTCATGCTGATGGAATTAAAAGATCAGAATATTTTTTTGAAAAGGAAGTGATGTTTGAAATCATTCTTATGTCAAATGTGGTTACCAGCATGGTATAGTATGAGGGACCAAAAATGACAATATATTAGAAGAAATACACATATAAATGTATAAATAAATAAAAATAAATAAATAAATATAAGAAGAAATAAATACACATATAAATATATAAAATGCATAAATGAATAAATATAAAAATAAATAAATACAAGCATAAATGTATTTATTTATCTATTTATTCATTTATTTTCTCCTTTTTGTGCATTTATACACATTTATTCATTCATTTATTTATACTTTTATTTATTTATTCCTACATTTATTTCTGTATTTCTAAATTTCCACATTTATTTATTTCTGCTTTTCTGTCTCTGTATGTTAATGAGGTGGGTGGTTCTAACATTTGTCTTCAGCACCATTGGTTAGAATTGTGTGTATGATCCCGATTCTGCTGCTACTGCCTAGACTCCGGTACCGAAGTTCTTTTGGTAGGCACGATGGACGGTTCTCTTACAGCCATTGCCAATGATTTAAGGTCATTGGCAAATGATATTGACCAATCATGGAGGATTTCAATCAGCTCCAAGCTGAGATGGATGTGGAGGTTGACTCCACTATATTGGACTGTCTGGAGGAAGTTGGCCGACAACTTACTTCGGTAAAGTTAGAAAGATATTCACAGATTCAGCTTTTCCGGATCAATAACTCATCAGCGGAACCTTGCCTCTAGAAAACCAACACCTCTCTGCAATAGCATGTTGTAGTGCCAATAAACTCATAGCACACATAGAGCACCTCATCTTGAATCTTTTGAATAAACATAACATTGCCTTTATTGATGCAGACTTGCTTATACTGATAATGACTCTGTATTACAACCAAATAATATTAAACGTTTCCTTTACTGTTTGCAGTGTGTCACAACCTGAGATCGGACACCATTACATGAGCAGTCTCCCTTATAATGCAAGAAACAAGACAGAAAATGGTATTCAGGTGAACAGTATTTTATGTGCAGCTGTAAGGGCTTCTTTAATGTTGGGATTTTTATTATTCATTGTGATTTTATTTTATGTGATATTGCATGACCAAGCTGTAAGACTTTTTTGTGTGCTCATGTAATGGTGTCCGATCTCAGGTTGTGACACACTGCAAACAGTAAAGGAAACGTTTAATATTATTTGGTTGTAATACAGAGTTATAATCAGTATAAGCAAGTGTGCATCAATAAAGGCAATGTTATGTTTATTCAAAAGATTCAAGATGTGGTGCTCTATGTGTGCTATGAGTTTAATGGCACTACGACATGCTATAGTGAAGTTATTGACCATTTTATGCATATTTTACTGAATATTTGGCTATTTAGGCTATAGTCTTTGGGAAATTCCAATTTTTTTTAAATATTAATTTCCAATCCAAGAAATGTAGTATGAAAAACGTGAGATCACATACACATAAAATGATTTTAATGACAATACACCTCTCCTTGGCGACTTTATTGAATATTTCTCTATCATATTTTTCTGGTGTTGCAATTTGCAGACGGTCCCTGCACATTTGAGGAGCTGTGAGCTCTGCATAGAGGCCAATGCAAGTCTCCCAGCGCGGTGTTAGCCTCGTTTGAGGAAAATATGTTTGTTGCTCACTGTCTGCCTCGCTGTGGTTGCAGAGAGGTGTTGGTTTTCTAGAGGCAATGTTCCTCCTGATGAGTTATTGATCCGGAAAAGCCAAATCTGTGAATATCCTCCAGACAGTCCAATATAGTGGAGTTAACCTCCACATCCATCTCAGCTTGGAGCTGATTGAAATCCTCCATGACCCATGCAAAACGAAAATGGAGGTAGTCATTTTGGTCAATATCATTTGGCAATGGCTGTAAGAGAACCGTCCATCGTGCCTACCAAAAGAACTTCGGTACCGGAGTCTAGGCAGTAGCAGCAGGATCGGGATCATACACACAATTCTAATCAGTGGTGCTGAAGACCAATGTTAGAACCACCCACCTCATTAACATACGGAGACAGAAAAGCAGAAATAAATAAATGTGGAAATTTAGAAATACAGAAATAAATGTAGGAATAAATAAATAAAGGTATAAATAAATGAATGAATAAATACATAAATGTATAAATGCACAAAAAGGAGAAAATAAATGAATAAATAGATAAATAAATACATTTATACGTGTATTTATTTATTTTTATATTTATTCATTTATGCATTTATACATTTATTTGTGTATTTATTTATTTATTTATTTATTTATACATTTATATGTGTATTTATTTATGTATATGTGTATTTATTTATTTACATATTTATTTTTCATTTTGTCATTTTTGGTCCCTCATAGGTATAGCACTAAGTCACTAAAACTAAAGTAGCAGTACGGTTCAGGAATGAAGTCATTGAAATTTTGGGTCTGTGGCCAGGACCCGCTAAATATGTTAAGAGTGGAGGGCCTTTCAGAGAGTAAACATGCTAATTACTGCATTCTAAAAGTGGTTTTCGATTCTCTTTCCTGCTTTATTCTAGAGAACACAACATTGGCCCTTTCTCACACTAATGCCAATTGAGTCTGTAAGAAGACTTGTATTACCAGTAAGCAGGGCTGGTGAATTTAGTTAGTTATTAAAGAAGCCAGAGCCCACTGAATTGGGGTCTGGCGCTTCTGGTCCTTCACTGCTTTTGACCATTATGGCTCTTTCTTCATAGACTGTGGTTCACAGTTTGTTGTTTGCGGTGCATAGACCTGAGATGAATGCAGACTCCCCACTACAGAGCTCTTTCTTTTACCTCCACTGTTGCTTTTTAGCTCCTCTTCTCCAACTGGCTTCCAAGGGAACGCAATTATTGTGAGGAATTTTATGGGAGGATAGCAGTGGCAGGCAATGGAGGGCAAGCAGGCCAGTGAGGCTATTATCCGCCCCATAGAGATGAATGCTTTCACCCCCCAGAGTGAGGACAAAAGCAATGGTCAGAACCGTTGTGAAGAGCAGCCCCATTCCGAATGGTTGTGATCAGCAGCTGGTGGCTTAATGTCTGAAGATGATCACCCACAAACACTTTGGCTATCTGCTCATAATTTCAATTCACTGCTAGCTTTACTTTGGCAAAGTCTGACAAGTTTTAGAGGACAAAAACAGCAATTTTAAAACATCTCATTTTTTAGTAACATTAGTGTTAGCTGTTTTGTTAGGATGGATGATCAATATTTCAACATGTCAAATGGTTTCCAACTGAAAAAGCATAATATATCCATAATGTAGAGGTTTAATAGATATAACATTTTAATAAAATGTTTGGCATTTGTTGAAGCTGGTAGGAAAGACAGCAAAAACATATTTTTCCATCAAAATATGGTCTTTTTTACTCCTTCTAAGAACAAATACTTTTTAGTAATGGTAAAATTAGAGCAACAAAGATCTATAGTATGGGGCCTAAAACTGTCCAACAACTACCAGAGAATGTTGAATCTGAAACAAATGCTAAGATCAGATGCCTCCTCTAGCCACAGTTTGTTTATTTATTTTTTCAAAGCAGGTTGCACGGTGGTGCAGCTGGCAGCACTGTTGCCTTGGAGCGAAAAGGTCTTGGGTTTGACCCCCAGCCAGGGAGGTCTGCATGGAGTTTGTATGTTCTCCTCATGCATGTGTGGGTTCTTTCCGGGTACTTTGGCTTCCTCCCACAGTCCAAAAACATGACTGTTAGGTTATTTGGTCTCTAAATTGCCCATAGGTGAGAATGGGTGTCTTTGTAGTCATTTGTCCTGTGTGTCTCTGTGTGAGGAACTGGCGACCTGTTCAGGGTTAACCTTGTCTCTTGGCCATAGACTGCTGGAGATAGGCACCAGCTTCCCCACGACCCACTATGGAAGAAGTGGGTATAGAAAATAGATGGATGGATGGACTTATTTAAAGCTCCAGGGCTGATAACTGGGTATTGTTTTTAACTAAAATATTCTGTTAGGCTATGTTAAAATAGATTCATGTTTCAAATGTTAAGGTTGACCTGTGATCTGACAGCTCTCAATTTCAGGACCACCACAATAGAACCGTCTTACTGAGACAGATGTACGGTGTTTAACTATCATGCAACCAGGTTACCATTTTGTGCTGTTCCCTACTTCCTTCTATCTCAGCTAAAGGTCATTCTTTGGGACCTCAGACTTCGAGGTTCCCCATTATCAGTATGAATTTGAAGCCTTTAATTGTATGAAGTGACACTGAGCAGATATCCAAGGTGTGGACAAAACACTGAACAAATCTTGCATGACCTTTACACAAAAATAGACAAGTGTAATAAAACAAAACAACGTATGAAGCACACAAACAGAAAAAAAAAGTTGCAACCAAATCCAAAAGACCAGTACTCTCTCTCAGAAAAAACTTTATTGATGGGTTCTACGCTTCGGTGAGAGTTAGTTCGCCAGGTACCAAAGCTTTCTCATGTCATCATGAGCTGCTGGATTTACTTTTGTGTTTCTCCCTTCCCACCAGGTTGTAAATAAGAATCTATTCTTGATAACATACCTGGTTAAAGGTTAAATGAAAAATAAAAGTTAAATGAGGGACAAATAAGCCAATCAGAGGTTAACTAAGGGTATGAGGTCCTACAAGGACACTTTAAAGACAACTGAAGAAAAGCTGTTTTTTTTCGTGGTGAAATATCAAAACTAATGTGTTTTTTTGTGCACTACAATGGTTAACATGAGTAAATTTACACAATTGGACTGTGAAATTAAAAGGTTAGGCTTAGTATTTCAGATAGACACTTCAACGAACTCTTTCTGACACTCAACATTTAACAGATAAAGTAAATTTGAAAGAGCAGCCATCCATCACGTCCACAGCATACGATAGTATAACTTTCTGTCAGTGCACTAAACTGGATTGAGGATACTGAGCTACTCTGTGTCGCCTGTGCCTTGTGAGCCAGAATGCTTAAACAGAAAGTCTTTAATTTCCGACAGGGGAATGAAAGGTGGGAGTGGGGTCAGACTGTGGAGGACACTGAACTGGCAGCCATGCAGTCCATTGTTGGTGTTTGTTAACAGGTGTGTCTGTTTAAATGGGAGCTTTTCATTGGAGCTGTTACAAGAGCCCATGAGGCCCAAGCACCTCTCACCCACTCTCAGTGTTCTCATCAATGCCACCTTTTCAGCCGCCTGGGAGGAGAAGGTATTGGAAAGGAGGCTGAAGAGGCTGGCTGAGAGATTAGAACTGAGAGAAGAGACTGAACTACTGTGCAGGGGTACGTTTTTGGTAGGTACATCAAGTCGGTGAGAAAACATTTCAAGTTGAATGAAAATAACTGAACAGTAGTTAGCACTGTTGCCTTACAGCTAGAAGGTTTCCTAGTTAAATCATACTTTGGGGCCTTTCTATGTGGGACTTGCATGAACCATCCCGAGTAATTTTAGGTTGTTTTTTTTTTCCCACAGGCATAACACATACATGTTGGATCCACTGGAAAGTTTGAGTTTGTATGCATGGACGTTTGCCTTGTTTACTCAGTAACGAGCTTGTGACAACAGGGTTGCCTCTTGTAAGATGGTTGCTGGGTTTGACTACATCACCTCACCATGACCTTCAAAGCTGAAGTCCTTCCCACCCTTGGTTTCGCCTTATCAGGACAAGCAAATATGGTAAATGATTTAACTGTTGTGATCCTGGGATGGGGGCCCCTTTCTCTGAAATCTTAGTATTTCACTCTTCCAATCCCTCCCTGTGTTTCTACTCCTCCCTAAATACTCATGAAGTAACACTAAAATAATGGAAAGGAGTATTTCTATCTTTGAATGTGGAATATTATTTTTTTTAAGATCACCAAACAGAGTTTAATATTGGATGAGGATGGTCTGAGTAATTCATGAAGCAGTTTTCAAATGAGAATTTCATTAACTGAGGAAAGAAGGTTAAAGAATTTTAAAAAAGCAACCCCTGAGCTAAATATGTAAAAAAAAAAAAAAGAGAAAGAAAGTTATTTCTAAGGCTTTAGGATTCCACTGAACCAATGTGAAAGCCATTATTCACAAATTGAGAAAACGTGAACAGTGTGGAACCTTCCCCGGAGTGGCCAGCCTATCAAAACTGATCAAAGAGCACATCGACAACTCTTCCAGGGGGTCAGAAAAAAACTCATCTAAGGCACTGCAGATACTGCTTTCCTCAGTTAAGGTCAGTGATCATGATACTACAATTAGAAAGAAACTAAGCAAAATGGCCTCCATGGGAGAATTCCAATGAAAACTAATGCAAAAAAGAGGGTCCATCTCACATTTTCCAAAAAAAAAAAAAGCATTCTTGATTCTCAAGAATGCTTCAAGAATGCTTAGTGTGTCCTGTTAAATCTGTTGAAAAATGTCACAGCAGTTCAGAATAACAACCTAGCTAACATCTCCCAAAACCCTGTGTAGGAGAATATATTATGGTTTGATGAAACCAATTTTGAATGTTTGGCAGATAAATGAAATTATCACCAAAAGAACGCCATACCAACATGAATGCACGGTGGTGGAACTGTCATGCCCTGACGTCACCTTTCTCCAGATGCAACTAAGATTTTTGTCAAGGTATAAAAAGTTATAAATAATTCCAAATATCATATATGTCAGTATATATGTCTACCAGATAGCTGAAAAGAAGGGCATCATTTTCAGCATCACAGTGAGTCTTTGCGTACATCCAAATCAAGAAAAAAATGATTTCATTACAGAAAAAGGAACAATTTGAAGTAGCCTAGCCAGAGTGGAGAACAGACAATCTGACAGATCATCTGAAGAAGGCTATGGACAAGAGATGTCCTCACAATCGGATAGCTTTGGAGAACCATAAAATGTCCAGATATAGTAAAGCCGAGATGTGGGATGCTGATAACATAGACAAGCAAGACCAAATGTCAAAACTAAATCATACCGTACTTTAAAAGGTTTTAATGTAAGGGTGTGGACACTTCAAGTTTTTAAATCATTTTTTAGTGTTTAATTTTTTTTTCAAGACACTGTTTATCTGAATAAAAAAACAGGTTAATCCAAAGTTGGCCTTTCTCCAGATAGAAACAAAGTTCAGTTTTTGACTATTAGCACTCAAATATCAAAGGAAGTTTAATTCGCTCAATAAAGCAGCATCCAATATTTCAATCCAAAATAATATTTATATTTCCAAGCATTTAATTGCAAAACAGTGTTTTTCTTTTTTTTGTGGCTGTTTTTATGTTGAGACCTTTATCAAATGCAAATGACAGGGTGGGACATTAATGAAAAGTGTCACTTTTGCATATAGCACACAGCACACCTTTTCAACTTCCAACTGTACAAAGCTTGCAATTTCTCAAGGAAGACAACTTGCATTATTATAAATTTGGTCACACATCATTTGTCATGAAGCAGATCATTTGAAAACAATAACCCTGTGAGATTTGTTGGATGGATTAGTTGCATTGACAGGGGTCAAAGAGACCTTGGAACGACCCCCGTGACTCATCTGCACATGGGTTCTGAATCTTTATCCGGGAAAAATTTGCTTGCCGATTATAATTAAAAAAAACAATAATTCTTGTTCAGCTAAAACAGACAACAAGACAAAGCCTTCCAAAAGACACTGGCAGGAACAAAGGCAGAGACTCTGTGGTTTTCTGTTTTTCTAGCGCATTAGCCTCTGTGCTCCTGCCCAAAGAGTTGGGCCAGAGGAAGCTCTTAACTCCTCTCCAAGGCCTTGAATTTGGGAAGGAAATCATCTTCTCATTGTGTGAGACCAGACAGTCGTTCACCATGGTCAGTGACTGCACTCATTAGCATGGCATTAAATAGGCATGAATACAAGTCATAAACAATAAACACATGGCCACAAAAACCGCAACTACCTCCCAAACCGATTCAGAGCCAATCGCCAAAGAGAGTAAATACAATAATCTGTTCAAGATTTGTTTCACCCCACACTAGCCAGACAGCTAAGTGTTAGAAGAACTTTAAGTAATTTTTGTTTTTTCCTTTTATACGACAGAGGGAAGGGTAAAGAAACAGGTAGACCAGTACTGAACAGTGCTTCACACAGCAGTAGGCATGGGCCCGTTTGAGATTCCTAAAGGAGGATGACCTTTACAGCAAATACAATATCATAGCAGTATTTGGACGAAAATAAAACTATTTTTTCAACTGCTACTAAAGTCATGCCACAGCATGTCAAGTTCTTTTGTGACTTTTTAGATATGTCATTATTGTGCTCTTGGAGTAATTTAGAAAGGAAGTTTCACATGTTTTCTCCATTCAAGAATAATGGCTCCATTTGTGGTTTACTGGGGTCCCAAAGCTTTGTAAACCTTTTCGGGCTAATTGTCAATGAATTTGTTTCTAATCTTTTTCTGGAGTTTTTAGATATTGTGGCATGATGTGTTGCTTTTCCAGATCTTCTTGATGACAGAGAGGTTCTGGTTAAGTGATTTCTTGATTCTACAGGTGGGGCTAGTAAATGTGATTAGATGAAAAATTACTTTTTCACACTCATACAGGTTAGTTTAGATAGTTTTTTTTTTACCTCAATAAATGCAATCATAATTTGGAACCTGCTCAGATCTTTGTCTCATTAAAATGTGTGCGATGATGTCTAACATTTAAGTGGGACATAAAGAAAGACAAAATTTAAAATCTGTAAGGGGGAAAATACCTTTTACTCAAAACTGTGGCACTGTATGAAAGTATAAACATTTTTAGTTTGCCTTGTTTTATGTTTCAAAAATCAGCTAAAACTGGGGGTGTGTCTGACTAGTTGATACCCTCCCACTGCTCTGTGGAGTTATATACTTTTCTAAAGGCTCACAATGACATTAAATCTGCCAACCATAGTTTACCAAACTATTACTTCACACAATGTAACTTTTAAAAATCGGAAATATACCTTAAATAAATGTATAGTTGCACTTAAGTGCAATAGTTGGCACTCATTAAGTTCTAACACAATGACTGCCCATGTTATTTGTGACTGGAACTGTTTCTAACCAGCCAAATTTGTCTTTCTTGTAGGCAAAAGAAAGGCGTAGCTGCCTTCTTGTAGCCTTCTGCCTGGCAGTGAGCAGCACAGAAAGGAGAGGGATAGCTCTGAATTACGCTTGAAACAGCCAGAGAAAGCTTTGGACCTTCAAACACGTTGTCTGGCAGTTCATGAGAAATACTTTAAACTCTAGGAACCAAAGAATGAGAAACATATTTGGTTACTGTTTCAAATCAGTGTATTCCTTTACAGCAATAACCAGCTGCTACTTGAAAGACTCACAATACAGATGTGCACCATGACATTTCAAAATAAAACAATTTTGGATGTTGTGAGTCTCATCCCATGTCTCAGCTTTAATAGTCCACCATCAGAACTGATTTAAATATGTTTACGGAGAACTATGTTTCGGATAGTTCAGCCTATGTGGTTAAATTGGAGTAAGTGTGTGCAGAGGTGGGGGAATAGTTTGAGGGGACAGCTGTAACAGAATCACTTCATAAGTGGAATACCACTCCCTGTATAATAGCCAGCCACAAACCAGAACTATGGTGCAAATGTTTTCCAACATGGCATGGATGTATAGCTGCGTAGTGAGATTTAAAAAAAGGCATTCTTCTCTTCTTTCAATAGAGAAGCATGCAAAGGGTATTGTACATATTCGATCTAGGATTCCACCTACACCCCTTTCAAACTGTTTTGAAATATTTTAGAGCCTCTTGTCAGTTTTAAAACCCTCTTGACAGGGTATTGTTCTGATTGCAGTAGCCCCCAAGTTGATGATCACATACGTCTTCCCTGCTGTTTCACTGTTTAATTTCAGAGACAAGTTTACTGAGACAGCCTTTAGAGTTCCTGTTTCACCAAAGACAGACTTTTGAAGGGCATATAAAAGGCGCTAAAATGCATTCGTTCTACATAGTTTCACATGCTGAGAGCTACTTTGCATCCATCGCCCCGAAGGGTTAAGATTCAATAGCCTCTCACCCTGAATTTGTGAAATAGCCTTCCTGAGGATACCAAGGGGATGAACTACATTCCAGAGGTCTGCTGGGAGAAAATAAGATGGCCGTGTCTGATGTGTGGCTTTGTTGGCGGGCGACGGATGTCTCTTATGGTCATCAGGGTGTCAAAATCGGTTACCTCTAATCACTTCTGATAAACAACGATGGCCCTAGCACAACCGCAGGGCCTCGTGATTCAAATCACAACTGCTTAGAAAGAAGGCACCATGACCACACATTGACAGATTAACATTCCGCATGTTTAACTCATATCTCTGGAGTTGGAAATGAGAGGTGGCAAACTCCCTCCCAGATTCCACATCACATTGTTTGAGCTCTTCCTCTTGAACCCTTCCAAATGTGAAGCTGAAGGGATCGGAGGCACTGGAATGTCAAAGACAGAATTCCTTTGAATGGTCATTTGACCTGTCCCTACACTTAGTGCCAGCACAAGCAACACCATGGGTAACAACTGAATGCTAACTGAAGAGGTTGTTGGGACCCAGACCTCATGACCTACTGGGACCACTTACTCCCACAAGAGGACATATCCGACAAACCCAATTTCAACTTCAGCATCTATTTTTCTGCTTCAGGGATAGATAGAAAGAAAGCTTAGAATATATTTGTCTTTATATATTTTTTTATTTCATGCCTAATGACTAACATCATTGAATGTCTTTTTTAAAATTATCTAATTAATTTTTAGGCTTTTCTTCTATGGATGTTAGAATGTGAATGTGAATAAAAGTGTGCCCTGTTATAGACTGCCAACCAGTCCAGGGTGTACCCTGCCTTGCTCAGAGAATGCTGGAGATAGGCACCAGCCCCCACCCCCCATGATCCTGCAAGGAGAAGTGGGGATGGATGGATGGATGGATGAATGGATGGATATTTGACGTCATAGCAGGGGATTAAATATTTACGAGTAAATGTTTATCACAATATATTTGGCATTACACTTTAATATGCAGCTGCCTTTATGAAATGCCAGTTGGAATAACACCCGATTGTCTTTAACATGCATGGCTACCAACACAGGGAGGCCTCTCTTCATCACTTTTACCACAAACAGCTCTCCTTTAGCTTCTCTGACAAAAAACAGTGTGTGCCCTGTCACTTTTTTCGTGATATACAGTATTTGGCTCAGTCCTCAGGGTCTTCATGTGGATTTGGACTGATAGTTGGTTAGTTGTAAACATTAGACTCTCTCAGCGAGGGTTGCGGTGGTGCACCTGTTTACTGAAAGCCCCAAAAATGTCAGATTTGCTGTGGTACAGAGGAAACCTACTCTTCTCAAATCAGAGTGTCTGAGACATCTCATTGCTTACCCAAAATTGCAGAGCAGAGTTTTCCTCTGCACACAAAAACATGCCACGTTGGTTTCATTTGATATCTGATCACAGATTATGTTCCCTATTCAGAATTAGGAAATATTTCTTTAGGACACTTTATGCCAGAAATATTATATTATGGTTAAAGAAAAACCATACATGCAATGTTGAAACAGCAGGGCTTAAGGAAAAAAAAAAAAGATTTTTGATTAATATCCTCGTGCTCAGTCTCATTGGAGGCCTTTTTTTCCTCTTGTGCCCAAATAAGTTTAACCAACACTTGCCACAGGCCAAACCATCAAATAACTAACATGCAACATATTTTAAACCAAATCCGAGCAAGTTACCACAACAACTTTGTAAAAAACCAAGCTCCTCTCAGGCAGGGGGCTGTAAATGAGTCCAAATAATGACACAACACGACCAAGAAACAGCTGTGTGGAAGCGATGGGAAAGAAAAGTGTACTGTTGGGGTTGGGAGGACTCATGTGGGGTCCTTTTCAAGGCTGAGAAGGAGGAACCTGTGAAAGAGCCTGCCATTGGGGAAAAAGAAACCTCTCATGGCCCATTGTGCATGAATACACCAACCTCTAGACCTGTCTCCCTCCTAACCCGTTCCCATTACCCAGCCTCGCCTGCTCTCAACCAGTAGGAATGTTTGTGTTTGTTTATGCACTGCTTTTCTCCTTTCTTCTTTTCTAACAAGTTATTGTTTTTATTTAAAAGATGATTAATAGTAAGCCCTTTTATTAAAATATAAATTCTTATTCTTTTTATTTTTGAAATACATGAGTAAATAAGAGGATCTAGTAAATGTAGAAGGGTTTAATGTTTAATTTTTCTTTTTACCCACTGAAATATGTTATGTTTTTATTTACAGGAATTTATTCATGAGTTGTATTTTGGTTGATACAAACAAGCATGTATTTTATTGGGATTTTTGTGATAGATTACCACAGAGAAGTGTCTAATTGCAAAGCGGAAGGCAAAGAAATACATGGTTTTATTTTTTTATACATATCTGAATCTGAAAACTGAGGTGTGCAAATGTATTCAGTTGCCTTTACTCTGACACTCTTAAGTAAAAAGTCACCTAATTAATAAATAAATAAGGTCCACCTATCTGTAGATTATTTGCAGTATAAATACAATGAAGGCCTCAGAGGTCTGTTAGAAAACAGAGAACAAACAGACTAAGAAACTGAGTAGACAGGACATGGATAATGTTGGGGAGACATTCAAAGCAGATTACTATATAAAACTGTATCCCAAGATTTGAACAACTCACAAAGCTCCATGTAATTCATCGTCTGAAATCGGAAAAAGCATAGCACAACTGCAACCCTACTAAAAAATGGTCATTTACCTAAACTGGGCAAAGAGAGCATTAATCACAGATGCGTCCAACAGCCCCATGGTAATTGCAGGATTTGAGGAGCTGCAGAAGTCTACAGCTTAGGTGGGATAATCTGCTAGAGGACAGTTTGTAGTCGCACACCCTACATACCTGATCTTTGTGGAGGAGTGTCAAGAATGTTGGATTGTTGAAAGTAATGCAGAAGAAGTAAGTTCTGCACCTTCCCACAAGGCATGATGCAGACACAGCAAACATATGGATTGAGGGGTTGAATGCAAATACTATCCACACCTTTAAGATTTTTCTTAGAAACAAACATGTATTATTTTCCTTCTGCTTAACAATTATGCACCAGTGTGTGTTGATCTATCAAGTCAAATCACAACAAAGAACCAACCATGAAGTTTGTGGTTGTAACAGGACAAAATGTGAAGAATTTCTAGGGGTATGAAAACTTTTCCAAGGTCTTGGTCACAACATGTAGCTCTATTTGTGTTTAAGCTGCTTGAAACTGTTTCTTTAAACAGTCTGTATGATAAATTTCTGGTAAAAAAAAAAAGTAATGGACCGCTAAGAACAGAAGAAAAGTTGAAAAGGAAGCGTCCTTGAGAACACTAGAATGTTGTAAAACAGGTCAGTTCATTCTTAAGCTGAAAATAAAACATCAATTTACATGTCTGCTGATTTACCAGACCTTTTAATTTAGTAAATGCATGTGATTTGGGTCATAATATGTGTCAGTATTTTAATGTAACATGGAAAGAAATGAAGTTTGTGCTTTCTTAAATTTTAACCTTCCTCTTCTTCTCCCCCCCTCAGGATATTTTATGAATCTACATTCATCAGCTTGACTTTCATGTAGCCTCGGTTTGAATTGTGAGTATTTAATGCCATGGCTTAACATTATGGCCATTCAGCTCTGCAATCATGAGGCCTCCAAGGTACTAAGTGTTGAGTTAGCAGATAGTTTGCCTTACTGTACTCCCAACCTATAATCTAGAAGATTTACTACATACCTTGGCCCACCTCTGTAATTAGCAAACTTTCTAATAAGTCACCTCGTACTTTTAAAAACATTTACCCTTTCCACACATCGACCCACAACAGGAGCTATTGATGTGTCCAACTGAAAACACAAGGATGTTGCCATAGTGACGACCATCACTCACGCTAACCGAGCTTCAAGCTGTGTTTCCTGTTTCTCTGCCAGATCTGGAAATCTCACTGAGGGAACTCTGAGCAGCATGTTTTATGAACAAGAGGAGGTGTAGGCCATCATGTTCAAACAACAGAAAAACTATGAGCTATAAATAAAATTTTGTTTGGCTGTGAATGAATTCCATCAGATAAGCAAGTATTAATGAAAGCAATAGTGACAGAAAACCAAGAACTCAAAACTAGTCATGACAACTGTAGCCTCTTTCATTAGTGACTGGAAAGCCCAATTCAAAGATTTAGATCTTTTGGATTGGATCCCTTGGAAAAGTCAGTTCGTATCGCTCTCAAGCATCTCTTACTTGAAGTCTCCCATTTTAGCCTAATTTAACAGTTATGAATGGTTTTAATGTTTGTACGCAAATTTTTCAGCATTTTCATGAACACCTTAGTATTATGCCACGGTTTTTGTCACTGGAAAATCAGAACTGTATAACAATTTAATCATTTAGCAGCTGAATTCAGAACCACATGTGTTGATAAAGGTTTTGTATGAAACCTGCTCTGATCAATATGATGCTGCTTCTTTTTCGGTTTTCATTTCTTTGCTGCATTTAAATCCATCTCTCTCTCTTGGTCCATCTACATAGACAAGACTCCCATCCTTCTATTACATAGTCAGATTATCCTGTGACTGGCTGCACATTGTGCCTATCAACATAAGGACCTGCCCCTTCTGCATGGATTCTGCTGAGCTGAGGAGGAGCTGCTAAAGATTTGAATGTCTTCAACAAGAAAGTTCTTCTCCACAAATGAATGGGTCTCAGAGTCATTGACAAACAACTACGCCGCCAGAAGGTAAAGGCTGGTATGAGATGCTCACGGCATGATAACCTCCTTGAATAAAAATACCATGGTTTCATTGTATAAGGGTATTAGCACCAGGATAAGAAAAAAAAATTGTATGAAATGCTCTTATTTATTTATTCAAAACAGCTTGCGAAGTACCTCATAGCTTGCCAATGGCAGTTCTAAAACAGCATTGCCAATGTTTAAGGAAACATTTACAAGCAGCCCAATCTTGTCTTCCATGTATGTACGGAAAACATGTAGCAGTCTACTTTAAGCCAGCTGGCCAGTAATACGCAGCAAAAGGTGAGGAATGGGCAGCACTGCATTAGACATAACTCATACTTAGTAATCTATCTTGCTGTCCACTCAATCACAAAGCCTGTGTGACGTAATTTTCATCATCTCCATGGATGATGCGTGTAGCCCAGATTTTTGTGACAGCGCTGCCTGTGCATGCTGGCATTGTTAATAATACTCCCGGACAGAGGATGGCACTAAACACTCAGCAGATTAACAAAGTAAGATATCTCAGGAGAAAAACAACAACATAGCTTCTATTAAAGAAATACAGGAGATATGATGTGTTGTTAGTTTACCACT
This sequence comes from Girardinichthys multiradiatus, assembly GCF_021462225.1. Lineage (NCBI taxonomy): Eukaryota > Metazoa > Chordata > Actinopteri > Cyprinodontiformes > Goodeidae > Girardinichthys > Girardinichthys multiradiatus. The sequence goes on from NC_061795.1 coordinate 16,999,894, forward strand.
GACTGACATACCGACACAAGGAATATCAAGCCCTTTACTCTATATAACTGGAAACTACTTCAGCTACTTCACCATTTCTTCTGGCATCTCATTAAAAGGGTTTTAAACCAGAGGAACAGCATGAAGGAAACGTTTAGTAATTTTGAAACCTTTTAGAAACCTCTGTATACCTTGAAACCAGCGATCGACCCCTGCCTAGCTGCCACTGATGCTGAAAACCACACCATGTCCACCAGTAGTCTGGCCCACATGACTTGACCAGTAGTCTCAGATAGTCTCTGGGGGTCAACCAGTTCTCCATGGCTCAGAGCAGCAGGACAAGTGTCTGCTCGGATGGCCAACAACCACAATCTGACCTCTGCAACAGCAAATCCAAAGAGTCCAAGCAGACAGTTGGCCCTAGACAGGACAAGAAAGGACAGTAGAGGCCTGAGTGCTTGTGTGCTTCATCACTTCAGCTGTCTCAGCTCCATCTGGAGTAGTTTTTAATCTGTAATGACCCGGGAGATGGGACGTATGACTGCAGGTTGTTGGCCCGAGAGTTAAATAGATTTTACCACTGCTCCCGGGAACCTAATGACACTTCCCAGTGAGGTCTAATGGGTTTATGCATTTGTGGATGTCATTTTATTACCATTCAACTCAAGAAAACAGAGAATATAAGGGTAGGAGTTTTCTTTGGAGCGATGAGACGTGGGTCCATATGTTAAAACTGTGACACTCAAAATTAGAAACATGAATTTTTCCTCTGCTTTCTGCCCAAACCAGCTAATTGATAGAACATATCCAACAGCGGGTAAAGTGATCCTGTAATGATCATATTGTGCAGCTATTTTTTCAACCTCCTTTTCTTCTTTGTATAATGACTAATAAAAATCAGCGCTAAGTAAATTCTAAGAAGAGTTTTTTTACAAACCATTCAAAGCATGAAACAACAAAAAGCATAAAAAGGAAAAACTGAAATAATGCTGGATTTTAATGTGAAAACATAAATCTGATTTGTTGTGTATACAGTAATAAAAGCAAATGATCAAACTATTCTATACTTTAATAAGATTTACGACACATATGGCACTTCACAGACTCGTTAACGTCTCACAGAAGGAAAATAAGTTATTCACACAAAGACTCCATGAAACAATTCCGAATTACTAGATAATTACAAACACCAAGCTAGGCTTTAAGCAAAACTTGTGCCATACTCTAAAGATGTCTTTAATTTAAAAACGTGGTATCAAAGAGCCAAATAAAAACATAACAAAAAAACAGACTCTTATATGTAAAGCTTGGAGACCAATTAATGTGTTAAACATATTATGTAAACTTGTGGGACTGTTTCACAGTTAACATCTACAGAAAGAAACATGATGCTTCTAAACACTGACTGTATATCTCTATCATACCTCTAACATCAGACATTTAGTTTGATGTGCTCCTAACTGTTGAAGAGAGTGAACATCATGGTAAGTTTGAAAAGATGCCTGCAGCCTTTAGAAAAGAGATTGTAGAGTCTTTTAAGTCTGGTAAGGGATTTAAAGAGGACTCAAAATAATTTTAAATCTGCCATTGCACTCTACAGAAAATGGTCTACAAATGTTTGAAACAATTGCCAACATGCCAGAGTCTGACTGTCCAAGTTAGCTCACATTTGAAGCAGACAAAATGCTAAACGAAGTCTTGAACATCACACCTACAGCAGGTTCTTGCTACTGCTGATGTAAAAGAGCACGCACAATCAGAAAGAGTCTGTAAATGCAAGTTTCATGAGAGACGTGCAAGTAGGAAACATTTGTTTTCTGAAAACTTCTTGTAATCATCCATGAGTCCCTGACATTGGTCTGAGTATAGTTTCTGTTGTATGAAGGGTTTTTCTGAGTGTACAGTCGGTTTCTAGTCACCTCACCGCATCTCAATGAGATCAAGATCGGGGCTTTGATTTCTTAGTTTTTAAACCATTCTTGGTGAGTTTGCTGGTATGTTTTGGGTCATTGTCACGTTATAGGGTACATTTTCCTCAAGCTCCCTCTGATACATTCACGTTTTTCTCACAGAGCAAAGGTTAAAAGTTAAACCTGTGCAGTCTCTTTCTGATTGTTAATGCAAGTAGGCCTGCTGGAGGTGGACTGAGGCTGCCTGTGAGGGATTTGGGACGGGGGAAGGCATATGGCATTGAGGCCGTAACAATATGTGGTTTCAAGTGAGTCTTTACTATCACCAGCAATAGTCGTTAGATTTAAAAAAAAAAAGTCGCCAGAGGGGTCTCAAAAATTCCCTTGGAAAAACGGATTGATAGGTGAAGTAGCTGTTTGTTTTGTGGAAAGACACTGAGCTGGCTTATATGTAACTTATATGTGACTTAGAAGGTTTCTGCAATCATCCGCAGCCAAAGCAGTCAGGCAGAGGACAAACAGAATAACCTCTGAAAGTAAGAACTATTAATGTGTGTGTATTGGGTTTTATTTATTCTAACAGCAGTGCAATATTGTTTAAATCATAACTGCATCTCTGCAGTGTCATATAGTGAACAAATATAATTGGGTATGGTTTTATTTCTTCTGACAAACATTCTCACACTGATTTAAACTGATTAGGGAAATAGGGTTTGCTAATTTGTTACCATATTAAGTCTGTCATAATTGCTATTTTAGTGGGGTTTTTATTATAAATTTTATTTTACAATGCATACACACATTGTAAAATGAAAGAACATTATCTGTGAAGTTGCCAGCTTTAAAATATTAAATATCTGATCATCACAGGGTTAACATCTATTTAAATCACAGTGTACAAAACACACAACCAATTTCCTGATATCTTAATTAATTAAAGATTCATTTAAACTCGTTTCACTAAAACTGCTTCACTACAGCGCTTTGAGTGCCTTGTTGCTGAAAAGCGCTAAATAAAGAAACTTGACTTGACTCAAAAGTTGAAGCCAAATAATGAAAGCTAGTGAGAAACTGAGTCCCTTGCCAAAACCTGTGCGTACAGAAAATTGATAGATGGGAGTATGTAGTGGAAATGGACTCAATGACAGTCATGTATACCCTCAAATATTTACATTTCAATGGGTTCATTTCAAGTGGTCCAACTTATGTTTCTAAAAACATTACTGGGCATTTTGTTTTATTTGTTTTATCTCTGTTCTTGAATTAGCAAATGCTGATTCAGCAGTCTAATCTAAAATCCAAAATGCAATAAAAAAGGAAATTGAAAAAGAAAATCCAGTAAAAAAAATATCTAAATCATTTGGTTTTTCATTCATTTTCCATAACTGCCCAATTCCTATAGTATCACAAAGAAGCTGGTGCTGATCTCCACAGGTCCATGGGATAGAGGAATCCATTTGCAAACACGTTCACCTAAGGGCGATATTGAATTTCCAATTGAGTTAACATTCAGGCTTTTGAACTCAGTCAGAAAACAGGAGTACCTGAACAGAGCCCATGCATGCACAGGGAGAACAATATGCTGTGCAATATGTTGAATTGCAGTTGTCAATATCCATATGTGCAATATCGCAATTGCAGAGGACTGCTAGATGTAATAGTTGGTAAGACATTGTATTTCCGGTGTCATGCATGCAAAGTCTGCATGCCAAAATATATTTTACCTGTTGGATGGACTCTCTTTTCCCTCAATTTCCACACTGGATATTTATATTTATCTATTTTTTACTTGTATATTTTTGTGGCTAAGATGCTAAAGTTAGCAAGGAGTTGTGGGCATTGTAACGGATGGGGAGAAAGAAAAAGCTTGTTAATCATAACATTGTAATCACAATATTCAACAGTGGTGCCACAATTACATATTTACCAGATATTGTTGGGGAAACATGCTCAGTCCATGCAGAAAGGCTTCATCCCAGCATGCTTTGAGACAACAATGCTAACTGCTGCTACTTTTTTTGCGATGCAACATTTGTTTCCCCACCGTGGAAGTGAGGCCTGAAAGTTTTAGGAAATCACCGACCTAGAAAATCTTTTAACATCTTCAGCCATGTAAAGGTCCCCTCCAAATATTTAAAGTTAGCTCAAATTAAGAGTGTGTTAAAATGTTCTGTTGAAGTCTTTTCCTTTGAGAAATAAATCCAGTTTGCTGCTGATCTGTAATTAGGATGATTGATTAAATCAAACAATTCTTATTGCACAATTTGACATTTTAAACACTCCAGTATCTCCACCCACAGAAATTTCAACAATGTTGTTTCAACTCCTTAAGCCAAGTAAAATTAAAGAAATGCTGGCTGTACTGTACATTTAACAGATAAGAATCAAATTTTAAATTAACAATGGTGCATTAAAATACCAACTCTACATTGTCTTGGTTTAACAGCAGAAAGACTTAGTGAACAGACAACACTTTTAGTAAAATGTTTGCTTTTTCTCATGGTTTTTCCCTTTTGAGATCTGCTCTGTGTTAGCTTTGTTTGGGTATTAAAGAAGCAGAGGAGCTTGGAGGACTGTCAGTGCAAGAGCACTATCTTAAACAAAGACATGTGTTACCAAAGAGATGTCAGCCTCCCCACTACCCAGTACAATGTAACTCAATCCATATTCTAATGCACTGAAGGGGTTCATTAAAAGAGAGGGTTAACAGTGTTGATCAAAGACTCAACGACAGACCAAAGGATTTCTCTATAACATCAATGTGACCTTAGTGCCCCCATCAGCTATTTGGATGTCAGGACTGTGATGGCAATGAGGCGAGGCCCAGTTGGTTGGTAGAAAGTGGAGGGGATGTGTTTGAGGGCTGGGGTGCTGATGGGCTGATGTGGTACATGGGGAGCTTGTTGGGGAAAATGAGACCCACAGAGAGAAAAAAAAAGAGGGGAAAAACTTGGAGGAGCATAGCTGGATTAAAGCCCCAACCAGCCTCTAACTTTTCCCAAACCACAGGGAGCTGGTGTCCAATGCCCTACATATTAAGCATGTACACTTGCCCACTTCCAGCTTATGACACAGATGGTAGAAATACACAAGAGCTGGGATATCACGCATTTCTGATGCTGCTTTCTCTGTGGTGGTGTCCGCTGACAGGACTCTTAAGCCGTCAACTCTCAGAGCGGGAGATGGACTAAATCAATTTGTTAAGTGAACTTCTTCAACTTGCAGCCAAAATTACTTAAAACACATTTCGTTCTTTGTTGGGTTTGAACCAGCTAGAAAAGCAATGAAGATAATTTGCTTGAACAATAGAGCCTTGTGTGCCACGGGGCAGACTTAGTATTGCAGAACGATGTTTGAACTGTGTGTTTGTGTGTTGTTCCGGTGACCTTCCATTCCCAATGGAAAAGCAACAAATGCAGCAGAAATTTCCATGTGTATGCTGCCACATCATGGAACATTCTCACCTCCTCTGCTGATTTTTCCACAAGCATGACATGGAAAGAAGATCCAGTGTAGCTGGATTTTACTGGCACTCACTATTTATGAGGATTGGTTATTCCACGTAACTCACTGAACTGCATCTATAGATGCTGCTGTCAAGTGGAGGAGAAGGGTGTAATATTTTATTTCTACATCTCACCATATAAAAGCTGTGACCTCTTGTCAAAGTAAAGTTTGTCTGAAGAGAATGTAAGCAATGATAAAGAGTCCTGGGAATGAAGATGTGAGCTCTCAGAATTGTATTTTGGTTTGTATTGTCATAGTTACTCAGTTGCTGCAAATTTACCGGTGTGCACATCAATTTATCAATATTTCATCCCACCACATCTCAAAGGTGCTGCATTGAATTGAGATCTGATGACTGTGGAAGCCACTGGAGTACAGTAAATTCTTTGTAATAATTAAGAAACAAGTTTGAGATGATTTGAGGTTTGTTACATGGTGTAACCCTTAGCAACAAAAGTCGAGTATGTGTGTTTTACCAATACTTAATTGATATTATGGGGTCCACAGTGTGCCAAGAAAATAATGCCCACACCATTATACCACCACCACCAGGCTATACCCTTGATAGGCAAGATGGATCCATGCTTTCATGTTGTTTACACAAAATTCTGACCCAACTATCTGGATGTTGCAGCCGTTTTATCATTGGACCAGGCAACGCATTTTTAAATTGTTATTGTCCAAATTTGTTGAATCTGTGCACTGACAATGACAATTTAGCAACTTTGTTGTAACTTTTAGCAAATTTTCAGACTCTTCTAGTGACTCTTTAAAAAAAGAAGAAGTGACTGGAGACTCCGACTTGAAAGCACTTTATCCCACTTACTCCTCTCAACAGGGTGCAACTGTGGGCCGTCCCAGTTTTAAAGGACCCACAGCTATTCCTCTCGCAGCGTGACTGAATTCTGAATCCGTCAAGCTGGCTCATCCATTTGATGCCATTGGCTCATTTTCTCATTGTCATTATCTATTTTTTCCTATTGTCTTTTTTGGTCCATTTACATTATGAATTTAGAATGTAAACAATAAAATGTTAAAAATGCTTTAACGAAAAATGTTAATATTTTACTGTAAAATATAGGTTTCTAAGTGGTAAGGTTAAAAAAAAAATCAGTATAAAGTTATCAAAATAAATAATATGAAATACTTAATAAACAAACTAAGATGACAAGTAGCTAAAACAATTACATCTTTTATGATTTATTTTTAGAACCTAGATAGAGAGGGAGGGTTGGAAGAGTGACACTAAAAGAATACATGCAAATGGTCAGCAGTGCAAATTAGGTTTGGATGTCATTTAGCGACTTCTAGCAACTTTTTGGACACCCAGTGACTACTTTCCTTACTGAGGAGTTGGCACTGTGGAGCCTTTGCAAATTGCACCCTCAGTTTCCTATTCTTAGCTGAAAGCAGCAGCAAGCAAGCAGCAAGCAGCCTGGCATTCTGCAGCTGTAGCCCATCTGCTTCAAAGTTTAAATGTTGTGCAGTATGGGAAGGTGTTCAGCATACTTTGGTTGTAAAAAGTGGTTATTTGTGCTACTGTTTTCCTCCAACATGTCTGCCACTCTCCTGTAACCTCTGATATCAATATAGCTTATTAACATTCACAACTGCCACTCACTGGATATGTTCTCTTTGCTGGACCATTCTCTGCAAATCAAGGATAAGGTCCGAAATGTCCTGATCACCTTGTCTAGCACAAACAATTCTGATGCTCAGTTTAAACATCAGGTAAGTGGTGTTCACCATTTCTAGATGCTGATATGATACAGACTGATTTGCCATAATTGAATGGGTGTACTTAATAATACTCTTATTTTGAAGTAAGAAGGAAGAAGTCCTTTAGTTGCCCTGCTGTGTTGACAGAGTGAGCCAATAAAAACGTCTTGTCAGGCTAGTGGACAATACAGAAGTACTGGGAAGGTAACTGTTAGCCATTAATGATCCTAAAGTTAGCACCTGCGTCTTAGATTTCTGTCTGTGCTACATAAAAAGGTTATTTTACAGTTTTTTAATGAGTAGGGACTGTATTTGCACACCTGTAGTTCAAAATCTAAGACTTAGTCCTGAGCGGAACAACTTTGCACCTAACAGTTTCTTTAAATCATTGTTTGAGATTAATAAAACATTTATTTTAATTCAAAGGCACAAAAGGGAGCATTTTCAATACTTTTTTGCCCTTAGGACCGCCTCAGAATTAGACATGCATAAAAACTGTAATATATAAAATAGCCCAACATGGACTGAGTATTATTACACTAATTTCGAACTTTTTAAAACACAGTTTAGGATTTGTGAAACCTTTTTGTGAAAACAAAATAAATGGGAAATTTTACAAAACATATTGTTAAAGTCTCGTTTCCGTGAACCCGACATTGTGTTGTGGTAAACTTACTTTGAAGATTTACAGTGAAGCTATGAACTGCTTCAAGGATTTTTTTCTAATAGCATGGACAACATTTGGTGTGTAACTTAACAAACCCTAAGACCAGAATTTTACAAATAGCAGCTGTGGAGTGTCAAGTTCTGCGGTCTCAGCTGTGCACCATATTGATGTTGTTTTATCAGAAAGGATCATTTTGAGTGCAGAACTTGGAGCCTTTCTGAGATTCTTTGGTTTTGACTGAGGTAATTCATTGTAATTTTAGCTTTCGCTTCAGCTTATTATTTGCTGCATCTGAATGATATGTGAAATTCAACTCAAGAAAAAGTCATTCATGGATTGGAAAAGTGAATTGTAGAGCAATTGAGTGTAAAAAAAAAGAAAAAGGTGGTAAGCACTGGGGCTTGATCAATGTGTTGCCAACATCTGATTTTTCACTTCGTATTTCACTAACTATAAAATGTTGTTCTGCTTTATATCACAGAGCATGAGGTGGGCAAATTGCTAAGGAAAGAGGAGTCTAAGGGCCTTGTAGTTTTTTCCTGGGAGTTTGCTTTCCGAAGCCCAAATTCACATCGTGAAAACAAAGCAAGAAGAGTAAAATAACCTCAAGGTGAAACTGTGGCCTAACCAACCACTGGACATTCAGCAGCACAAAACACACATACAGAAACACTTCACAGCTAAAGAAGTGGCATTCAGACAGAAATGTGAGGTGAGCAGACGCCCAGAAAGTTTACACGATGACGAAAACTGTAGACATGGAAATACAATAGCGCCTGAGGGTAGATCTATCCCATCACTTCAGACTGCTGATGTTGTCCTCCCTGTAGGTGTGAGGCCTGCGGGCATCACCACAAGAGTATTAACCTCATTTTACAACTACAGCTCATTCTCCCAGTCCAATATAAACAGGTGCACAACCCAGTTTGAGCACCATTACATCCACCCAGACCATTCCTTTTCTAGGTGCACACTGTACAACACCTTCCTTCACTGTCTGTGAATTTCAGGTTATTTACAGTTTATTTACTGAGCATCTTTAATGCACACAGCCACAACCAACTGTTAGACTAAAGTTGCTGTGTTGCTATGGATGCCGGTGATTGAGATAAATAAGCAATAAACAGAAATCTGTTTAAAGGATAAAAACAATAACTCCTATTCAAAATAATTCTACTTTTAGGTAAGAAAGAATCTATAAATTTTTCACTGAGGATAAACAGCGCTGCAGAAAACGCATAAAGCGCCAGAAAGCCTTGCTGGTGCATTTTTTGAACAATCCAGTTGCAGAGGGATGAATAAAGTCAGGTTGTGTTAACAGACCTCAGCCTGGGGTCTCTATGATCCCCACTTTGCCTTGTGGTCTATGATGTCACGCAGGGATTTTTTTTTTTTTTTGCCTTTGAATGGCCATGTGTTCCTCACCACTAATATCAAACAGATGACAAGAAACCTCCAAGTGATGGTCTTTCACAAAGACAAGCAGTCAAAACAAAGATATAGCAACCGAGAACAGTTCTGAGGCCGATCATATGACACAAGAGACTGTGCCATTTTAATTGCTGCAGGCTGTTTTGTGGCCGCACAGCGCTCTGTGTTCATCAAAATTATTGAAGGTTTAGGTCTCACATTGTTGTATGACAGCAGAAAAGTAAAGTCAATATCCAATCCAGTGAAGGTACATGTACTAACAGATGCCATCTAAGTTATGGTGTAAGGACATAGCAAGGTTTTAGAAGATCACAGTTTCAAAATGTTCGGTCACACTATTACTTCAGTATTTTAAACAACATACCAAAAAAATGTCAGAGTAAATCGTTTTCTCGAGCTGTACAGTGCATGCAGTGACAGAGAAGCCAATGCTGCACATGCCAATCAGCTGGCCTAAAGCAAATTCTTACAGCTCAAGTTACATCTAATAAAATATAATAGAGGAACACAAAAAAAATATATTTTAAAGTTTGGGATTATAATGTGACAAAATTCAAGTAACAAACACGTTATTAATACTAAGATTTTTAATGTAAAAATTATCTGGAGTTTATATCTTCTTTGAGCAGAAACTTAGCCCCTTCAGCAAAGACTCTACATTGCCTCTAAATAACAAAAGGCAAAACAAATTTGCATTCAATCTGTTTGTGTTTGCACGTGAATCGTCGTGAATTCAGAAAGTAAAAATAACAAACACAGAAGGATCTTGCGGATCAGAACATATCTCACTGAACCAGTGATCCTGACATCACAACAATAGAAGGTGTACACAACAGACACTCTGGCTCTTTAAATCATATATTTTTAATCACAAAATGTGAAACAGACTGATCTAGTTTTTCTCAGCCCAGGGGGGTTCCGGTCCCCTGGGCTTCAGACAACTAACAAAACACATCTTACTTCTGCTCTGCTGCCCACCTACAATGCTTTTCACACACACAGGGGATGACGGGGGTGAGCGTCCAGCAAATGGATGAAGCAGCGTGGCTTTCACATCATAAAAAGAATTTAAAGAAACAATAGAAACTTACAATGGGAAATTTCGTGTTTTGTAGCATCTGATTATTAAAGTTTCTTTCAATTTAAAAAGGAACAGAATCTATTTAAAAGAAATTTCAAACTTGAAAAAAAGGAACGTTGACAATTCAGGAGAGTGTCCTTAACATTGTAAATAACTTTAACTATGCTCATAAATTTAATTTAACTACTCTCTGCACCAGTAACCAAGTTGCCTCAACAGCTGCGCCTACTTACACAGTATACCCACTCTTTCTTTAAAAAAACCACCCTCAATTAGCTCCTCTCCTAAATAACCGTTCTTTTCACTCACAGTTTCCGGCTATGCATGCACCTCTTTTCATCAAGCCATCCCATCCATCTCCGAAACACCCCCACAAAAGGTCTTACACTCCTCTCTGTGTGTCCATAAACAAGGGGCACACTGAGCCACTTCCCATTCACATTGGATCATTTGCATGAAGGTCCTCTTCTCATTTCACGTCGCCAAACTAGCTCTGGCCCAGCAGTAAACACAAGGCTCAAGTGCTGAACCGGTTATCCTTTCATCCAGTATGAAAATGCTTTTATTTATTTATTTTTATTTGCTGGATATCATGTTTTTGATAATAATCTTTGCTTCAAAGAGTTTTAAGGCTTTGACCATTCCTGTTAGATACCTCCATTTTAACATTAATCATTGAAACCAGATTTTTATATACACCGTTAAAAGAAAATGTACTGCTTTTAACACAATCAGTTAAAATCACAACAATTAGTTCTATTTGCTGAATGCCAGAATAAAGATAGATATATTTTCTTCATTTATTCAGACATTTACATCCACTAAGATTACTATGCCTTCAAAAAAACGTCAGAGGCCCAAAACGATGATGTCAAGGCTTTGTAAGTCTCTGATAAGTTAATTCAAAACATTTAACAGAAATTTTAACATGCCTGTGGATATATTGTAAGGCACCCTTCAGACATCCTGCTTATTTGTATGACATCATTGAAAGAAAAATCTGCCAGCATATCAGGAAGAGAATTGTGGAACGCCACAAGTCTTGTCCATCCTTGGATACAATTTCCAGATGCCCGAAGGTACCACATTTATCTGTTCAAACAATTATATGCAAGTATAAACAACATGGGAATGTCAGGCTATAATACCATTTGGGAGAAGGACGGGTTCTGTGTCCCAGAGGGAAACGTGTTTTGGCTTGAAACCTGCATACAGACAGCAGAACAAAGGCAAAAGACCTTGAGAAGATACTGGTTGAAGATGGTGAGAGAGTGTAATTTTCACCAACATGTCCTGAAAGGCCACTTAGAGAGGAAGAAGCCATTAATTCCAAAGCAACATAAGAAAGATTCCAGTTTGCAAAGTCATTCCTCAATATATGAAAGCATGTCCTGAGGTCTGATGGAACTGATATTGAAGTGTTTGGCCATAATGTCCATCGCTACATTTGGAGGAGAAAGGGTAAAGCTTTTAAGCCTGAGAAACTTCTCCCACTTGGGAAGTACAGGGGTGGGTGCATCAAGTTGAGTGTGTTTCACTGCAGGAGAGACTGGTGCACTTCTCCAAAAATATGCTATCACGAGGAAATATTAAAGCAGCATCTCAACACATTAACCAGAAGGTTCAAGCCTGGACACAAATGGATCTTCCAAATGGACAATTACCTAGAGCTTAAAGGACAACAAATCAGTGTTGTTTAATTGGCCATAGCAAAGCCCTGATCTCAGTCCCATAGAATGTTGTGGACAGAGCTGAAAATATTTGTGACCAAGAAGCCTACAAACCCATCTCAGTTACTCCAGTTCTATCAGGAGAAATGGGCCAAAATTCCTGTAAACTATTGTGAGAAGCTTGTGGAAAGACACCCAAAACGATTTACCAACATCATACAGCTTAAAGGTAATTCTACCAAATGGAAAACAAGGGCGTCTAAGATAGTAATCAAAGTTTCTTTAAAACTTAAAAGTTTCTCTCTCATGCTGGCATTTTGCAAATAGAATTAGTTGTTTTAATCTTAACTGACCAAAAACAAGAAAAGTTTAAACTGATTTAATGTGAGATAGTGTTTCCCTGGATTTCAACTGTAGAAACTTTTTGTTTTTTTTATTCTTGTTCAATATTAATTCCTAGTTCTAATAATCACAGGAAATTACAAACATCCTTCTTTTCCCATCAGTGTTTCTTCCACATCATTGTCAGTTGGTTCCTATTATCTGTGCTTATTGCTCATCATTTTTGTGATTCTGATCACATTTCATAGAGCTGAAGACCGTTCTGTATGCGAGCAGAGAAGAAAAATGAATTTTTCTTCCATGCAGACCACAATCAAGACATATGACCGCAGCATATTATGAACATATGCTGTGTACAAAATAACATCGCAATCAGCTGAATGCTTGATTTATTTAGGTTTAATTTTTAATGATTTATGCTTCCCCAATCCATCCGCCAGTTGTGTGAGTGTGTTTCTGTCTATGTGTATATTTCCCTTCAAAGAGGAAAAATTTATGCAAATAATAGCTTGGGAAGCTTGTTGAAACAGTCGAAACTGGCAACTAAACGTAGAAGAGAAAATGTCATGTACGGACATGCAAAAGCAATAAATGAAGAATGTGGAGTTCTTACTCCGCAGGGTTCAAGGATATGCCTGTGTATGTTTCATAATGTAGATCATCAGCTTTTATAGGTAAAACATGATTTCTTTTCAGTATACAGCATGAAAATAAACCGTCTTAAAATAAATGAGAATATGCTTGATGTGATATCTCAATAAGTTATTTAACGGAGTATATACCCTTACTCATTTACATTTGCATTCAATTCTTCTGATCTACAACTTAACTATATGAACTTAACTTAAATATCCCATAAATATCCCATACTATACAGGTCCTTCTCAAAATATTAGCATATTGTGATAAAGTTCATTATTTTCCATAATGCCCTGATGAAAATTTAACATTCATATATTTTAGATTAATTGAACACTAACTGAAATATTTCAGGTCTTTTATTGTCTTAATACGGATGATTTTGGCATACAGCTCATGAAAACCCAAAATTCCTATCTCACAAAATTAGCATATTTCATCCGACCAATAAAAGAAAAGTGTTTTTAATACAAAACACGTCAACCTTCAAATAATCATGTACAGTTATGCACTCAATACTTGGTCGGGAATCCTTTTGCAGAAATGACTGCTTCAATGTGGCGTGGCATGGAGGCGATCAGCCTGTGTCACTGCTGAGGTCTTATGGAGGCCCAGGATGCTTTGATAGCGGCCTTTAGCTCATCCAGAGTGTTGGGTCTTGAGTCTCTCAACGTTCTCTTCACAATATCCCACAGATTCTCTATGGGGTTCAGGTCAGGAGAGTTGGCAGGCCAATTGAGCACAGTGATACTATAGTCAGTAAACCATTTACCAGTGGTTTTGGCACTGTCAGCAGGTGCCAGGTCGTGCTGAAGAATGAAATCTTCCTCTCCATAAAGCTTTTCAACAGATGGAAGCATGAAGAGCTCCAAAATCTCCTGATAGCTAGCTGCATTGACCCTGCCCTTGATAAAACACAGTGGACCAACACCAGCAGCTGACACGGCACCCCAGACCATCACTGACTGTGGGTACTTGACACTGGACTTCTGGCATTTTGGCATTTCCTTCTCTCCAGTCTTCCTCCAGACTCTGGCACCTTGATTTCCAAATGACATGCAGAATTTGATTTCATCCGAAAAAAGTACTTTGGACCACTGAGCAACAGTCCAGTGCTGCTTCTCTGTAGCCCAGGTCAGGTGCTTCTGCTGCTGTTTCTTGTTCAAAAGTGGCTTGACCTGGGGAATGCGGCACCTGTAGCCCATTTCCTGCACACGCCTGTGCACAGTGGCTCTGGATGTTTCTACTCCAGACTCAGTCCACTGCTTCCGCAGGTCCCCCAAGGTCTGGAATCGGCCCTTCTCCACAATCTTCCTCAGGGTCCAGTCACCTCTTCTCGTTGTGCAGCGTTTTCTGCCACACTTTTTCCTTCCCACAGACTTCCCACTGAGGTGCCTTGATACAGCACTCTGGGAACAGCCTATTCGTTCAGAAATTTCTTTCTGTGTCTTACCCTCTTGCTTGAGGGTGTCAATAGTGGCCTTCTGGACAGCAGTCAGGTCGGCAGTCTAACCCATGATTGGGGTTTTGAGTGATGAACCAGGCTGGGAGTTTTAAAGGCCTCAGGAATCTTTTGCAGGTGTTTAGAGTTAACTCGTTGATTCAGATGATTAGGTTCATAGCTCATTTAGAGACCCTTTTAATAATATGCTAATTTTGTGAGATAGGAATTTGGGGTTTTCATGAGCTGTATGCCAAAATCATCCGTATTAAGACAATAAAAGACCTGAAATATTTCAGTTACTGTGCAATGAATCTAAAATATATGAATGTTAAATTTTCATCATTACATTATGGAAAATAATGAACTTTATCACAATATGCTAATATTTTGAGAAGGACCTGCAGAACATAAATCCTACAAAGTGCAACATTGGGCTTAATCAGTGTTTAAAAATCTGTTATGTAATTAATAATATAAAAATTAGAAATTATAATAAAAAATCATATACACTTATCTGAGATCTAATCCACCATCTGAAATGTAAGTTCTGTATGTCTCACATTATTTGTGTTTAGATATTACTACAATACTTCTATTAGTATAATAATAATAATAATAATAGATGAAAAAGAAGAATCTTCTAGGGATTAATCCAATTCTCTGGATTAATAAAACTACCTGATTGTAAAGGCTGTAAAAACACAAATTTCAGTTAATTTTGAAGAACATACCTTGAAGATAATCCAATCCTAATATTTAGTTTTTCAGAAAAGAAGAATAAAACATAAGACCAATAAAAATTACATTTTTATACAGAAACTTCATCCCATTTGTGGAGGATGTCAGTGCCTAATGGATAACGGTCAAGTCAGCAGTCTTCTCATGGTTGTGTTGGCCGAAACATGACCATAATGTAACATTGTGTTAAAACATCTTGTTTTAAGCATTGGTTCTATGTAATGTTTAGTTATTTTGAGTTATTCTAATGGGTTCTCATTAACTATGACCTAAATTCAACAAAATCTACACAAATGAACACATGAAATGTGTCACTCTGTGTGTTATGAACCGGCATATGGGTTTCACTTTATCACTGACTTACTGAAATAAATAAACTCTTCAGTGATACTCTTATTGTAATCCCACAGTCACCATGTTTAAAGTATAAAATCTTGCATTTTTGTGCAATTTTGGTTTATTACCATGTTTCTGTCATTCTGTCACTCAGCAGTGACCATTAGGAGTACTTCAATCAATGGTAACTAAGGTCCGTCGGGAACTGCTCTGCACCCGCGAATGAAAATGTACATTTTCAGACATGAGTTTAGGAATTAAAAAAACAGAAACTTAAAACTATGAAGTCTGGAATTATGTATTTTGCTGTCAACACAACAGTAGAAATGAAAGCTTTTTTGTTTCCTTTTCTAAAAGATAATGTAATGTCTTAGAAATGGCGTGGTCATTTTCTAATAGTTTATGCTAAGTATTTTTCATTACATTTAGTACAAAAAAAGACATCTCTACCCGTTAGTGTTTTGTTTTACGATACTATAACATAAATAGACAATTTATTTTCAGTGTTCAGAACAGACAGTTCCAGTGTTACTGGAAAACTAACATTCTCCACCGTATTCCAGTTGGCAGCAAAGGCTTTAACAGAGTTCTCCACTCAAATTTTGGTGCAACACATTGCACCACACCTACAAAATGTTCTTCATTTCTCGGCCTCTAACACCGGACCTAGACAATCTAGAGGGTGTGAGTCAAGATTCAGTTAATTTAGTGGAAATAAACAAAAACAAGATCTATAAAAGTTGTTTTTTTTAAATCATAGATTTGACAGATCTTTCCATTCACCTTAAATCAGCTGTGGTCATTTTTTTGAGATTTCTATGCGTCTCTGAGTTCATCTCTGTGCAATACTTTAAAAACTGACACATTTCCCACACTGCAAAGCACAGCTCCCACCGAGGGCCATTTTCCTTATGGGCAGTCCAAACTTCACTGTGGATAAATCAGAACATGAGCACAATCCCTATCTGACAGTAAAGTTCTGGGCTATTACCTACTGATATTTAGCAATTACTTTCTGAAAAGCAATTAGATAGATTCTGGTGTGCAAAACAACGCCATGAAGAGCTGATAGTGTAAATTCCATTTGTTTAGTTATACAATTTCTCACTGCTTGAAGACGTGTGGATATCTCGCTCTGTCGGGTCTTTATTCAACTAGTCCTTGGTGTTTCACCTGCTGATGATGACATGCCTTGCAGCCTTATTTGCAAGTAAAAACTTCCGTCCTCTCACTGCAGGTGTTGCATTTGACGAAGCAGCACCACTGGAACTTACAGTTGCACTGCCACACTTTGGTGTACTGGTGTGTGTTGTAGCCGCGACCGCAGCACATTAGGTCACAGCCATCTGTATGTAGCGAAGTGCGGTTGCACAGGCGTCCCTGGGTGCCCACGCTCCCCGTGGCTGCGTCCTCCTCGCAGTAGTTTGGTGACCTCTCAATGTAAACAAGGTCTGTCTCCATGGGCTTTCGGTAGCCCTGAGTCTGCTTTACCTTCAGGTGAGTGGGCTGGCGCAGTCGGCTAGCCCGGACCACCTCCACGTGAACGGCCTCGTTGTACTTCTCCTTGAGCACGTAGCCGATCTCACGGAACTTCGGAAGCGTCGTCCAGCAGGTCTTGGTGGTGCAGGAGCCGGAGACGCCGTGACACTTGCACTCCAGCTTCATCCTTTCTTCCAAAACCTGCAGAGTGATAGGGAAGACGAAACAGCTATAACTAGAGCAGACAAACACATATCACCAAGCTTCCATTTGTTTAAAAATGTTGATATTAAATTCTTTGTGACTGTTTTGTGATAGGATAAAGGCAGTTATTCAGAACTATATATGGAGAAAGAAAACAAAAAAACAAAACAAAAGAAATGCTAGACAATGTCTTAATTAACCAGTCAACCAAATAATCACCCAACCAACCAACCAATAAAAGAAACTGACCAATCAACAAATCAGGCAATTAACCAACAATCAAATCACCCAAATAACCAACCAATAACCAGCTAATTATTCAACCAACCAACAAACTAACTTATAAAAGAATTAACTAGCCAACTATTTTACTTCACCACCCAATCAACAAATTAACTAAGCAATCAACCAATCTCCCAGGAAACTAACCAATCAACAGGCAGCCAATTAACGAACAAATCAAGCAATTTATCAGCCAACTAAGCAACTAATCACCCACTTTTGCAGACTGAATAGCAATCTGTGGCAAAAAAAGTATATCTTTGAATGCTTGTAGATGTTTTCTTTTTCATAAAGATTACAACTTTGTGAGAGGGTGTTGTTTATAGTTACCAGCCTAGCATTGTGTAAGCTATGTGCAAAATACCTCTGCCATCTTCTCAGCATTAAATTACATGTATGAAAGTGGAAACTGAAACTGAAATATAAGGCTTCTTTACAAGCCTAAAATGAAAGGCTTATTGTCAATTCTGAACAAAAAAAATGCATGTTATGCCTTGTGCTGATATTTCCAGTAATGGTGATAGTGCTGATCACTTGTAGCCACGGGCACTTCATCAGAGGCTGTCAGTCTGGATGACTGCTGATCTAGGTGAACGAATCCAAACATATCTTAATTCTCCACTCTGCATTTAGCAGCCTGTCCTGAAAAAAGGTAAATTGTATGTACTAGTAATGTCCTATCCTGTAATTTTCTCTATCTTCTCTAAACCACATCAGTTATAGATGAAAATAAGCCATCAGTCATCCAGACAGAGTTAAATCAAGAATATTGTTTTAGGAAATGTGTTGCACATGCAAAACCAAACAAAGATCAGCTTATTTATGGGTTCAAATTTTAAAGGGTAACTATTGTGATGCCTTGCATAATATGCTGGTAATTAAATGAGTAAACTACTATATGCAACCCATTACCAAAAGAAAAAAAAGATTTAGACTTTTTGGTTTTAGGTTTAAATCTAATGATCAAATGTTTAAGACTTGGTGTATGTGTTTCTTTGTGGTTATCAACCACATATGGCAAATATGATGAAACATCCTCTAGTCTCTGAGGATATGGTGACTATTGTATTCTGTCACTTCAAACTTCAAAATCATTCACAGTAAAAGCTGTACTTTGTGGAGGTTGTGCTGAATCATTCTTAAAGGCAAGGGAACATAGAAACAAGGGAGTGAAGTTCAAATGGCTCCCATTAACACATCTATAATAGTCTGACATGAGGCCTTTAACCCAATTAGGAACCTTCTACTTGTCTGAACTAAGCATTTGACTTTTTGTATAATATGCTGGTTGGTTGTGCAGCTTTTTCCTGGCACCCACCCTTTCCAGAGGCAGAAGTCATCCCTTCTTATGAACACTTATGAACATTCACAATTGACGTTCAGTATCTCTGTCGGTCATGTCTGCGCACCCATGTGGTCACAGTTTCCCAGTTTAAGGACGTTTGATTGAAAAAACATGAGTTCCCCTGACTACATAAAAGGCGGGGTCAGCTGTCAGCTCCGCCGCGGATGTTGATTCAGAGTGAGGATTTCCAAAAATGCACAGCACAAAACCCACAAGGAATGCCTGGCATAGGGAGCCTGACAGATGCATGGAAACATTTACTTAAACTACGTCGATCAAAGCCTCCGATCTTTTACTGATTAGTCCAGCATAACCAGAGTCCCATCTCAAGATTGCTTGTTAAACACCCCCCCAACCCTTCCATCCCTGCAAGATTTAAGCAGTGTGGTGTTTCACTGGGTGTTCTTTTACATTTGTTTTGGTCACAGAATATAATATTGTAGTTAGAGTCTGCTGTTTTTATGATGGCCCATATTAGTGTTTGGAATAAAATCTTATCCCTTCTTAGCCATAGATTCTTCCCTCATCAAAATCTGGATGTTTTCTTTTATTATTGGCAATACCTATATTAATCAAGACAGGAGTTTTCTAACCAAACGTTTACGGCATCAAATACCACAAGTGAGAGAAATCAAACTTTTTGTAATTGAAAGAATTCCCTTTGCAAGTGCATTGTACTTTATGTTCTGGTGGCATAAAAAATATTTTTACTCCACTAGCTACATAGTTGAAATGAAAAAGTGATTTGCTCTCTGTATGCTTTCCAATATCACTGATAATTATGGAAAAAAAATCCACACAGAAGGAAAAAAGATTTTTTTCTTACCGAGTCAGAATGAGTTTAAAAAAAAATAATAGTATGAATAAATGAAGAAAATGTTAATAGACTTGCACATTTGCTAGTGAGAAAAAAGAGCAAAATTGTCAGAGAAAGTAAGTTATATTACTTAAGTTATGTGGATGTAGGAAGATATTATAATGTCACAGTTAGGCACTGGCCCTGTTTCTAATATTAACGTATACCAGCGTTTAAGTTAGTCTCAAAAGTTGTCATTTTTTTACCGATCAGAATATCACACCGCTACCCCTTCCTCACCAGGTCGGTCGAGCATGCACGTTTCCCTTCCGTACAAAAAAGTCAAAGTCAGCTGTTTGAAACATCATTATAGGGAAACTAAAGCAGTGCCACCTATCACTCTTATCAAGGTAACAGCTGACTGCAGGCTAGCTACCGGAGCAGGTAGTCCAACTAATACTGGCTAATTGTTAACCACTAGGACTCTAAAGGACCACCTTAAATTGAAAAATAGAAGATTTTTGTGGAATTTAACTCTGCCTCAGACCTTCTTGACTACAAAATCCATTTCTGCCCAAACATCACCAATTCTTATTCCCAATTTAATATAGAATCAAGCATTACCTGTCACCATTGTTATAAGTGATGGTTGCAGAGTAGAACCAGTTCCATTAAGCATGCTGGTAGGGTCAAATTAATAAATCTTCTATCTATTTAAACCCGAAATTTAAAAAATGCTCTGAAATACTGGAAGTAGACTGGGTACACTGAGCCTGGAGTTTCCAGGCTCAGTTTCCGTGGCCCAGGGTGAGACCAGAAACAGTGCCAACCCTTACAGCCCAGCATGCCAGCAGCCTGGCATCCACTAACCCTAAGCCTGATCAGTCTGATCTACTAACACCGCTATTGTCAGCCTGCTTTCACACCCTGAATAGATGCAGTCAAATGGGAGTGACATGTTTTGGTATTGTGCAGACAACTACAATAATATCCACTTCCTGACTTCATAATTCCATGAACAGAACTGGTAAGAAGGGAAGACACACCATCTGTCATCTACTGGGCAGGATATATTTTCCCCCAGGTTAAAGAAAAACTAAGCTATTAATCAGATTAATTTTTTCTTTTGATTTACAACTTTTTTCTCTTTTTGCATTCATGGCTGTTCTTAGAAAATCGTAAATTGAAAACTGAACAAGTGATAATAATTGGCTTAAGCAGAACAAGCTGCTGAAACATTTCCTTGTTGATCAATCCCTTAACAATGATAAAAGATAATGAAAAAGTATTTATGCCCCTTGAGTGTTTTTGTTCATGTAACAACTATAAATTTAAATGTAGTTTTAGGGCATTTGATGTGATAAACTCAGACAAAGCAGCACATAATTGTTTTGAAGGAAGTAGTACAAAAAGCACATGTTGATTAAAAATGTTTTACAAATGACATTTGTTTCCTTCATCCATTGTTTCATGACCCCATATCCTCTGTGACAAAGCCTCAAAATGAGGTTTGCTTTTCTTTTCAAGAGTCCTAAAAAGTGTGAGGCATTGGGAAACAATCTTTACCTTTCTGCCGGCCTCGTTGTTGTGCAAGTTCATCAGGCGACGGGGGGTCTTTTTAATCTCACGGGCATCCACGAAGCGCCGTGAGAACTCGATGCCGTACTTGATGTCAGCTGAGCAGCCTCCCCACTTCCAGCCTTCCTCCTGGTTGTAGTAGCCCTGCTTCTCCCGGTCGCAGCCGCACTGGCTCAGGTTGCCCTGGCTGCAGGCAGCTGTGATCGCATGGGCCACCCCTGCTGCTGTGATGGCATAGGTGAACGCTGCTTCCCGACTGCCTAAAAGAAAGACAGTAGATTGATTTTAGAAAAAAACAATAATGGTTTTAAAAGCAAACATTTGGGAGATCAAGGAAATATAGTAAGTACAATGTTGATTTCAATACCTATTGGTATAGGTAAATATCAAGTTATAAATAGAACAGATTCAAATATAGCACATCATCTTAGTGAATCACCACTTTTCCTTTTCTGCCCTGGGCAGCTTCCTCCCTGCACCTTGGTACAAAAGTGGTTACATTCCTGACCGCAGTCCTTGGGCCCAGCCTGTGAGGCTGCAGCGTCAGAATTCCAGAGTGGGGAGAGCTTTTTAGGTGCTGTCCAAAGTGCTGAATTCCTCTGCAGGAGCACCTTGTTCTGCTGCCCACACTGCACACTTGCCCACACTGCACACTGCTGGGGTCTGCAGGTCTTGCTGCATTCCCTTCTGCATTCCTCATTTACGGGAAAGGAATCACTTTGCCATGTCTAAAGGGCATGTGATAAGGTGTTCACAATACAATAACAGCTGGTAAAACTACATGGGTGGTTTAAAGCTTCTTTAGGGTAGTGTAAAACTCAGGATAATCCAGTTCTATGCTTTGGCCCTGCAGCCATCTTTTAAAAAAGTTTCCAGTCTTTCCAGTACAAATCACTTTGAAAAACTATGTAAAAATATGGAATCTGATTTAAGAATGTTTCAGGTCTGGATAAATGTGGAAAAGTGAAGCAGTGTTTGGAAATAAATTTGGATTTTCAGACTGTGCAAGCCCTATTCTTTCATCCATCCATCCATCCAGCCATCCATCCATCCATCCATCTTGTGGTCTGTGGTATCCTGTATAAAGCTGACCTCTGTAGAAAGATCTATTATACCTTCATGGTGGAGTTTTAAACATTTCAAAATTTGGATATAGGTTTTAATACAGAATGTGAAAACTCACCGACTTTAAGAAGCTATATAAAACAATCTTTAATCAAGCTCAGTGGTAACTTTTTTTGTTTTTAGCGACATCAAACATGTCAGTGAGAGTGTGGGGGTTTGCACTTGAGTTGCGCTGCTTGTTACCTCATAGAGTGAATTGGACAATGGCAATGCATTTAGCCATCTACACATTTGCTAAAGGTTAAGCAGAGCATCAGAATTGGGAAGAAAGGGAACCTAAGTGACTTTTGAAAATCATGTGAGAATGATCTGAAAAAGAGAAAATATCCGGTGAGCTGCAGTTGTGTGGTCAAAACAGGCTTGTTGATGTCAGAAGACAGAGGAGAATGGACACATTTCTTTAAGATTATAGAAGCGTTTTAGTAGCTCAACGCATCGCTCATTACAACCAAGGAAGGTGTAAAACTATTTCCAAGTACACAATGTGTCATACTTTGAACCAAATAGGCTACAGCGGCAAAAGACGATTCCTGTCAGCTGTGATTAAGAAACTGAGGCTACAGTTTGCTCACTCAGACAATCGATTTTAGCTGCGACATTTGGATGGCAGGGTCAAAAACAACAATAAGACAGGTCTGGTCCATCCCACCTGGAGACGATTTAAAAGCACAGCAAGCCGGATTCTCTACCTGAAATAAATACTGGTTTTAATGCAGCACAATGTGAATCAACAAAATGACTATACATATCACAAGCAGAGACTAAAAGCAGGAGGTAGCTAGATGAATATAAAGAGTGTAGCAGTCTCATCCCGTAATGTTTACACAGCAGACAACTAAATCCTGTTTTCCATGGGAAATATTGCAACTATTTACTGTCTAATATTATCACTCATGAATGATCCCTTTAGAGGAGTTTGAGCTTAACACTATAGAGTGTTAGTTTTCACTCTTAAACATAATTTAGGGCGTCAAATGTTGCAGACATATCAACAATGATATCCACCATGGAACCAAATGTGAATTACATGTTTAATCATATGCAGCAACAGAAAAACTTTTAAAAAAGCAAAACATAAACTGCCTTAATTGCAAGCGGAAAAATAAGGTTACCTGCATAATTGTTCCGGATCAAAAGAACTCTGAACAATTAAGTCAGAGTTAGAGTTCTTTAATATCATTGCAGTCTGATAAAAACTAAGGTCGAAAGTTGTTACTATTGTACCGATACTTCTTTTTAGTGATTATTTTGCCTTTTGTACTATGATTTATGAGACTTTCAAATAAAAAAAACCAATTCATTTTTATGTACTGCTAATTATAGTGCATTTATGATGCCATTTGCAGCTGTTTTACAGCTGATTTCCTCCACAGATGGGCTTTTTACACCTCTTATTGAAGTCTCTGGGGTATTTTCTCTCCAACATGTTTTCACCCAAAGCTGCTGTTAATTTCCCATCCCGGGACTCGCAGTCTGCCGCTAATACCGTGGCCACAGGTTTGCCCAGAGGGGACTGACTCACAACCGCTTGCTTCTTTGGTTAGCAGCAGAGCTGTGCCCCAACAGCTTGTGGTAATATTCTGCTGCCCCTACCTCACACACATACACACAAATGGCACAGTATAATGTGCATGGATGCACCACAAAGTGACTGGCCAAGTAATAAAAATACACTACATGCTCACACTGTCCTCCACCCTGACACACATTGACTGTTTAAAAGGCATTTTGCACATAGATGCACAAACAGGGTGACACTGTAATGTTTAAAACAGGATAAAGGTAGTTTCCAGAGAAAGGGTGGTTCCCCAAGCCTTATAGCCCCAGCACATTTCTGGGCCTGTTAAGCTCTGCTGTTCATGGGGTAACGCATGATGATAAGGTTGTAGTGGTTCTTACCCCTCGATGGGTCTAGGGTCAGAAAACAGGGTGGTCAAACTTCAAAAGTGGAATTTGGGACTCAAGCACAGGGTTTTATTTGTGAGGTTAATCAAAGAAGACATAGGAAATTGGATTATTCGCATTAAGTTATTTGTATGAATTATTCTGCATTTGCAAAATAACTTCACTCCTTTTGCTGTCAATGCCACATTGACCGGAACTGCATTAAATGCACCCATTAGAGCATCAAAAATCCCTAAAGAGTCTAGCCCAAAACGTTCTGACAGTCCTCCAGGAGGAACCACCCTGGGATAGCCTCACTAGCTGTCAGTGGAAAATTGGACTGACTGGAGAAACCTCAATGAATTTGGAAACATCCAGCTGAGAAGAATGGGGGCTATATTAAACCAGATGTCTAATGGAGTTTAGTGGCAAGTGTCTGCTCTGGTAGCCAAGAAACGAGGCGAGCAGATCAGCATTACTTTCCCCAAAATGGGTGCAGGAGGTTATAAACAACCAAAACATATCCTGTTATATTCCCCATGTCAGTAGCAAAAAAACAAAAACTCCCTGAAGGATATTGACTCACTACGCTTATGGCCTACACATTAAACACCCACATCATTTTGGACACTGGCCCCTGCTGAGATGCACACCGTGTTTTTTTAATTTTTTTTCACCATCTGTCGGAACCAGGATACAAAGAAAATATAGATATATATTTATATATATGGATGTAGCGGCTGTTTGTTAAAATGGCAATCTGTGTTTAGAGATGGAGGGAAGCATTCAATATGACACAGCACACGAGATTTACAACCAACAATACTGTGTAGGCAGCGCTGGTGTAGCATAAACTAGACGATGTTAACACAGCCGCTGACCTCAACAGGCCTTGGTCTGTCCGCTGATCATAGACCACGGCTAGGCTGTGCTGCTGACAGGAGAGGAAAGTGAAAAAGATATACTGGTGGGATTTGGGCAAAGGGTTGGCTGTGGAGAAGCAAACAAAACATGCAGCATTTTTGTGTATGAATGTGACTACATGGAGACTCTTGAAAGAGAATACATACCGGGTGAACTTCTATGCATTCTGTCATGTTACAACCATAAACTTCAATGTATTATACTTGGATGTTATCAGATAGACCACTGCAAAGTTTCACATAATTATAAAAAGGGAAGTAAAATTGTTTGTTTATGGTTATGTACAAACAAAAATCTAAAAAGTGTTGAATCCATTTGTATTACGTGTTATCCATTGTCCCTTCAACTCTGACCAGCCCTCCTGTTCCTGCTGAAGCAAAGCAATGCAACAACATGGAGATACCACCACCACCAAGTTTCAAGCTGGTGATCTCGTGTTTAGGGTAATGTGCAGTGTTAGTTTTCCAGTCGCTGTTGCTGTGTCTTCTA